>NW_020653391.1:4082238-4174578 GCF_003589595.1 Hyposmocoma kahamanoa | reverse complement strand
AATTTACAGCACTCCAAAACATAAATAGAAGTTATTGTCAGAATTTTGTGTTTTATAAAATACGGTTTACAAGACACTGTTTGTTCGATGTTAACTAGTATACGAATACACTTTTTTTGAAGAATCATAAGTTCATTTATATTTGTACAGTTTCCCCAAAGCACTATGCCATACGCGAGTCTGGACTGAATTTAGGAGTAATATGTAGATAGAGCTGTGTGAAAGTTTGTAACTTTCTTCAAGTTCAGTAAGGCATATATAGAAGATGACAAATTTTTGATTAACTTCTCTACATGCGCTTTCCAGCACAGACTAGTGTCCAGTCGGATTCCGAGAAGAGTAGCTGCTGTTTCAACATTTAGTGCGCAATTTTCGTATTCATAGTGTAATTTTAAAGGTGTTTTTTGGTACGGTCTAAATTGTATCAATGAGGTCTTCTTAAAGTTTAATTTCAGATTATGTGCATTGAGCCAGTTTATAATTTTGTCAAAATGTCAAGTCTATTTTTTAATTCGTTCATTGTCATACAAGGGAATAAAATTAATATATCGTCAGCGAATAGAATACAGTGGTCGTCAATTATTTTGGGAAGATCGTTTATATACACTAGGAATAAAATACATCCCAGGACGCTACCCTGTGGGATGGAGTTTGTCATGCTTATTCGTTCTGAACGCACGTTTTTTACTAATCCAGTTGTAAAGTTAATATTTTCAATCTCTACGTATTGATCCCGGTTCGTGAGATAAGATTTTAACCATTTGTATGCTATACCCCTAATCCCGGTATTGTAAAGTTTGTTCAAAAGGATTTTATAGTCAACTCTATCATACGCCTTACTCATGTCCAATAATAATCCTACCGCGTATTTCCTTGCGTTTAGTGTATCTAGTATTTCATTTACGTACTTGTATACAGCGAAAATCGTAGAGCCGCCTTTTCGGAAGCCATACTGATTTTTGTCAAAAACGTTGTATTTTTCATAAAAGGAATACATTTTTTTACACATTACTGATTCAAATATTTTAGATGATGTTGGTAATAATGCGATTGGCCGATAATTATTTGTATCTGTCAGTTCGCCATTTTTGTGAATAGGTTTGACGATTGATATTTTTAGGGAATCGGGAAAAATTCCTTCGTTAAGGCTCTGATTTATAAGTTCCGTATAAGGCAATGTTAGACTATCAATACACTTTTTTATTAGGATGGGAGGTATTTCATCAATGCCGAAACTATATTTATTTTTTAATTTTTTAATAACGTTTCGAACTTCACGTGGTTCGACAGGAAATAAATAAATAGAATTTTCGATGGGCTCTGTGACCTTAGTTGTTAATTTTAAATTTTGATTTAATTCTTGTAGGGTTTTTTCCGGTGCGCCAATTTTAGCAAAGTAGTTATTAAATGAATTTGCCACGGTTTTGGGATTTGTAAGACAGGAATTCTGTGTCTTTAGTGTAACATTTTGTTTTATTCGAATATTTTTATTCGTTTCTTTATTAATTATTTGCCATATAGTTTTCATTTTGTTATTTGAGTTCTTTATTTTAAAGATGTTTTTCAGTTTCCTTGCTCTATGAACTACTTTTTTTTAAATTTTTTCATACAATTTGTGGTGTTTATTTAATATTTTACTGTTTATTTGTGATAAATGAATTTTGTCAAGTCTTTTATTCATGCAAGATCTTTTTATTCCTTTTGTAAGCCATGTAACTTTCGGTTTTAACGGGATTTTGATTCTTTTTATTGGAATGCATTTGTCTAATGTTTGCTTTAAAATTTTTGCAAAGCCATCATAGTTGTCGTTAATATTTTTATCTGGTTTTATAATATCTTGCCAGTTTATGGACATAATTTCGTTTTGAAATTTAGTCATATTTTGTTCACTGTAGGTACGTTTGTCAATAAGAAAATTTTTGAAGTTTAAAATTTTAGATGCGATGGGTAGCAAAATTCCACGGTGGTCAGAGAAACCAAGTTCATGAACTGAGGGTTCTTGCGTTGTTTGATTATTTGATTTAACAAAGATGAGGTCTAAGCATGTTGCAGTGGATTTAGTGACCCTGGTTGCCGCTTTTACCTGCTGCCTAAAGTTGTATGTTAACATGAAATTCGAAAGTTTTCTCTTTTTCTTAGTATTTTTATTGAAATTAATATTCAAGTCTCCTCCTAGAATAATTGATTTAGCTTTATCTTTTTTATCTAGAATTTTCATTAATTTTTCTAGTTGGTTATAGATAATTATATTTTGTTTGTTACTAGTGATTTTTTTGTTGCTATTTGGCCAATATAATATGATCAAAAGTATGTTTAGAGCTACTATTTCTATGGCACATATTTCAAAAACTGATTCAATTGATAAACTAATTATATCACTACGATTTTTAAACTCTAGTGAGTTTTTTAGTAGGATGCATACACCACCTCCTTCTTGATTTATTCTGCTATATGAAGACACCAAGCTGTAGCCGCTTATATTGATATACTTCAGTTTGTCGCTCGTCAACCAGGATTCAGTAATGCAAATAGCGCTAACATTAGGCTTCTCATTCAGAAATGCTTCTAGGAGATGGGTTTTTGGCAGAAAACTTCGCATATTTTGATACAGTATGTAGAACTTATTTTCGAAAGTTACGAAAATTATGCTGTAGGTTGCTAGATCCGTAGGATTCTGGTTCGTTTATAGGGTGGTCAATAGTGTTACTAATTTTCTCCGAGTTCTTTTTTGAATTACGTTGTGTTTTATTTGGCGATATGTTTTCTCGTAGGTCTTCAACTGTCGTCACTCTTCCGTCAATTACAAGTTTGTTATTACGAAACACAGCACGCTGGCCATTTCTCCGGGCGGAAATCATTGCTTCTTTTAGTATTCTCTTTTCCTTTAGGCCTTGTTCATTTAGGTACTCTGAAACAGCTAGACCAGTATTTTTAAAAAATATTCCACAGCTCAAAAGGTAATTTGTCATACGCTTAGAGATGAGTTCTATTCTAATAGGTCTCTTTTTCCCCCGTTTTCCCAAACGTACAATTTCTTCTATATATCCGGTCAGGTCAACGTTTAAAATTTCGTAAAAAGCGTTGATGACTCTGTCATAAGTTTCATTGTTACTTTCCCAATAGTTTTCTGATAGTCCGTATAAAATAAAAGTTTTTGTAGGGTCATAGCTCAATTTTATTTCATTTTGCGTTAATGTAGAATTTTTTAGTTCAGCTTTCAATTTTTGGCTTTCATATTTTATTAGAGTTAGATCTTGATCTAATTGACTTATTTTAGTATTTAAGTTTTTAATGTCAGAGTTTATTTTAGATTGTTCTCTTTCTGTTTTCTCCCTGTATTCTATTACTTCGTCTTTAAGTTCGCTTAGAGCTTCCTCAATTTGGCTTTGCACTATCGCTCGTAATTCTGATATTATTGATTTATTGTTTTCCTGTAAGTTAAGTTCCAAGAGTGCGTTTATATTTTGTAATGTTAATGGTTCGTTAAGAATTTTTTCTTTCATATCGTGTGAAAAATTGTATCTAGTGTCGCCTAAATCGCTCAAGTCTTCTAAACTTATCGACTTACGCATGTTTTTACTGTCAGTGGTCTTTCTGATTGTTACTTTTGATTTATTTAATGAGTCCAATATAGTTAATGGGGACCCATTTGAAGGTGGTGATGTGGTTGTGTTGTGCAGTTTTGACTTTCTTTTACTGTGACATGTAGGGCATATCCAGGCTTCCTTATGGTCCGGCGTCATAGTATTATAAAATCTTGCACTGGAGACATTTGCACAGTTCAAGTCATATTTTTTATTGCATCGTGCACATGTCAGGAATTCTCTTTTAGGCAGTTTTTGTAGGCAAGTATTACATATTGACTTAGGTGTTATCTTTGTTGGTGGCTTGGCTGATGCCATGTTCAGCGATGACTGGTGAGTAGACGAATTATTTTTTTAAAGTTACTACTAGCGCCTTGAGTGGTAAATTTATGTAAACTTATTCTCTTTTTTAATTTTTCTACTCGCCCATAGATGGCGCTGTTTGAATATTTTTGAGCGGAGGTATTTACATATTACAAAATTTATTATATTATATTAACAATAAATATTGTTTTTCAATAATTTATCCACTTCTACTTAATTTTCTTTCTTATTATTGCACTTGGCTAACCTTAATCAAGTTTCCAGTACTGTCCACTGCGCAGGAGTTGTTTTTTTCGACAGTATTCCAGTTGACCATTCCAGGGCAATATTTCATGTTATTGTTGCAATTCTCCTGGTTCTTGTTTTGATAACAATTGTACACGATATTTACACTATTTCTCACTATTCTCGTTACTATTCACTGCTTCAAAGTAACTAATTATATTTTTTGGTGATAATAAACACTGCTTCGATGTTATATCGAGGTCGGTGGCTCCCTCTCTGCCTTCCATCTTACTATACATACTCTATCTTTATAATATATTATAACAATTTATTTCAAAAACTGTGAAGAACTTAAAGAAACAGAGGTTACGAACATTAAGGATTTTTTTTGTAAAATAATAACATTATTATCTTATCATTTGTAAGTGTTTCTTATCATCAATTTTCACGATGTTTTACTTTACCGTAACTTGTTGTTTGAAGAAAAAGATTTATGATCACTGCTTTTTTGTTTACGTTTTTTTCTAATTCTAAAAAAAAATAACTATAAGAATGTATGACAACGCGATTTGACACTTTCGAACGAGTCCGTCTTTTCGTTGACGGACTTCGAGAGCAGTTCCGTAGGTCATCCATAGTGGGAAAATGGCCGTTACCACGGATTACGTGCTTCGAGGGTGGAGCCCCCGATCCACAACTTCATGCATGACCCTTTCAACCTTCAAACATATTATTTCAAAAATAATCGGGTCAAAAGGTCAAGAAACGGTTTTTCCCGTTCTCTATTATATGCTTTTTAGTATTCAAAGGACATAAATGATTGTTGCGAGGGTACCGGTTCCATGTAAAGTTGAGCTAAATGTCAAATATATATATATTAAAAATAAAGAACTAAAGCACTTGTGTTATGGAAATCGGAAACAACGACGGTACCACAAACACCCAGACCCGAGACAATATTACAGAAAAGTTGGTTTTTCTATACTGAAATTGATCGAACCCGGGTCCTCACAGATGGTGACACCCTGAAAATCGGTACGCAAGCCACTCTCGTGGAGTTCTCAGAGGACGTCATAATTTAAAAATAATTTAATTTAAATTCCGATCCTTTACAATGTTTTAATATTCCTATCAAATGAATAGAATAAAATAGACATTTATTGCAGCACATAGATAAAAAAAATTGATAACACTGACAAGCAACACAAAATAAAAATAATTAATAAACAAAATAAAAAAATTGATAAAAAGCAAAAAACAAAATTAATGCCTATAAATGTTGCACTTTTTGCGCAGTTGTGGCGTGCGCAAAAGCACTTCTTAAGCTACAGCCATAATTGACAGCGGCGGTGGTTTTCAATGAGCCCTGGAGCCGAAATGAGTAACGGAAATGTGTATGTAAATACATATGAGAGAAACACCACCGGGAGTAGCTCCTACGAAAACTCGTCCAGCGTCCAGTGTTAATCACTGGGCTATCAATGATGTCTGTCTTGATGCGTATGAGATTATCATCAAACCATTTATACGTCCCACTTCTGGGCACGGGTTATCTCTTAGGCGAGGGTTTTACCTTCACACGTTTTCCGAGGGTTGGGAACCAACTTTAATTTTCGGTGCGAACCTGTATTCGAACCCACGGCCTCTGCTTGAGAGGCGGTAGGTCAAACACACAACCACGGCTCCTTCTATATGAGACAATCCAAAGTTATCTTATACTAATAAGCTCGTATTTTTGAGCAGTCAACTTCTGGATAAATTGATTAGTTACATCGGACTATGATTTTTGTAGTAGTAGAGTTCCTCGCGAAAGAATTCGTCCAGGCAAGTACTGCCAACATACCTGTCAGTTATTACTCAGTTCCGATTTTTATAGGTAAGGGTGCTTGTGAAACTACAGGCACAAGTGACTTATCAACTTTGACTCAATGTAAGGGACGCAGTGGTAGTAAGTACCCTTCAGGTAGCGATGGGCGAGTCGAGTTATTTAACTCGATTAACTCGAGGTACTACCACAACGAGTCCACTCGAGTTACTTTTATAAGAACTCGAGCTAACTCGGTTCGGTAGCGCCCCGCCGCCGCCGAGTCGACTCGGTCGGTTCGGTGTCCTTCGGAGCACGCTCGAGTCGCGAGCGGTGGGCGAGTCGAGTTATCTAACTCGAGTTACTCCCACAACGAGTCAACTCGAGTTACTTTTCTAAGAACTCGAGCTAACAAAATTCGGTTCCCGTCGGTTCGGCGATGTCGTATCCAACTCGGTGGATCCTTGGTTCGAGTTGTACTTGCGACTGGTGGTTGCTCTGTCATACACCGAGTCGACTCGGCGAGTCACGTCAACTGGAGTAACTCGAATTGAAAAAATACAACTCGTCCATCGCTACCTTCAGGTCTTTGCGATTGAGGTGTTGCTTACCACCACAGACCTCATTAATACTCTTACCACCATGCGCACTTGTTGGTCGCGATACAAGTTATCATAAAAAGGAAGTATTTCTTTCCGTATCAAACTGCAAGGTTCACTTTTGAAATATGTAATCAATATTTGGCGCTTTGTTTCTATTCCTATCAGATGGATCAAATCCAAGTAAATTGTATTCTAATAGATAACATCTTTCAAAATCAATCAATGAATTGTTAATATTTAAACACAATTTATTATATGTCTAGTCATAATATAATATGTATATTAATAATATGTATTATGATTATATTGCCCTCTGCAAAACAATATCTGCAATATAAACTACTATGTGTTATAAATTTTGTATAATTAATATTTATAAGCCATAAATTAATGAAATTAAAAACTCAGAAATATACAAGGTGCTGACAATTATGTACAGATAATTTTAGAGTTCACAGTTTGCATCCGAAGGATCTATTTAAAATACTAATCAAAAACATACTTTCATGCCATATTAATATTATATTTTACCGTACAAAAAAGATTTTCTAATTCTGTCTAAATGTCGTATGCGTAAATGATGAAATACAGTTACATTGACTTTTTTTTCATTTTAATAGGGAAGTGACCAGTGATAGTTAAAAGGCGTCAGAAGATGACACTGAAAAAGTTTACCCCTAGGTATAGCAGTTTTACTTCTTTTCTAAGGTTACTCGAAAATGTAATAAAGGCTTATAATTATTACTAGTAATGTAGGCTTATTATCAGGCACGGCATGATGAAGGCGTTGATTCAAATCCAGCGGGATCGAATGAATTTTTCTTGGTGTTCGATTTGTGTATTAATATTTAAGTATAACAAACTAGAGTAGTAATCTCACAAAAAAAAAATGGTAGTAAAACATTTATCTACCTAAATTTCTTAGCACTCTGTATAAAAAATGATCGATAACCCTATGCATATTTTTAGACGCTTTTATTTTCAAATTTTATGATCGGTTCATGGTCCTTGAGAACTGGCTTTTCTTGTTCGTATAGAACGTTTAGAATATTTGTTTTCTTTTGTTTCTTTGATAATTATTGTCCTTTGTACTTACTTACCTTGGTGGCGCAGTGACCCAAAGTGGGTCTTGGCCTCCGACACCAGACTCTGCCACTCCTCCCGGGTCTGACCCTGCACCTTCCAGCCACTAGCACTAGTCCTTGAGATCTTTCCAGCCTTCATCGCTCCAACGGTACCCGAGACGTCCGACCGGTCGGCGTCCTTTTGGACGTCCCAAATTAGCCCTCTTCGCGGCGGAGTCTCGCAGCTTTTGTTTCTCCCACAATATTGGTCCTGGACATTAGATTGTCCTTTGATTGATAATTATTATAATTATCCTATCTTTGCCTTTAAAGAAGTGGCACAATTAGTTTGGGTTCCTCAAAACAACTGAAATCATTTAGTTTTATCCAATGGTATTATGGCACATAGATAATAAGAACACGTCGTTGTTGTAATTTGTGTATTTGTGTATAGTGTAGTAGTACGTGTATTTGTGGAGTACTGCTGCTACTCATGGGATGGTTCCGCTAAATGTCATCTGGCCACCTTGGATTCTGTTGAAAAGCGTGACAGGAGGCTTATAGATGACTCGGAATTAGTAGATGTGAAGCTGCGGAGCCTTGAACAGCGCCGTAACATTTGCCTGTTTAGGTATCGGTATTCTACAAGATATATCACGGAAACTGTGCGAGGGAATGGCACGATTTAATTCCGCCTTCCCCTGTCCATCATCGGGGGTCTAGACGCAGGTTGGGTTCCACCCCTATGTTGTGGATATTCCAAGAATTTGTACGAAGCGTGTCGCTTCCACATTTTTATGACGAACGGCTATGGAGTGTAATGCCCTGCCTGCATACTTATTCCCTGAATGGTAAAATTGGGGCCTTTTCGAGGCGGGAGTGAATAGCATGATTTAGGTGTGCGTGTCGACCTCATCGTCACTTTTCATCAAATGAGATGGACGGTACAAATTTACCGTTACTTACTTGATTTAGTATTGATAATGTGATTTAAATAAAAAAATAAATATGGTGTGAGCAATTGTCGGATAATCCTTTTAATGATAGGTAATATAAATAATTACTAACAATGACAATAAACATACTGCGGAATATTTGCATTAACATAACTATAGCTATTAAAATGATAAAGTAGTTTATAATAAATTAAATAAGGTATTTAATCCAGGAAGACTATTGAAAATAATAATATTATAAAGATAATCATAGGATTCGAGACTACAAATGCATTTAATAATATAATGCATGTCATCTTCAATGCGATAATAATTATGCATCTACGTCATTGTCTTATAGGGTTGCTGTCAGTTTATTTGTAGATACATCTGTCTTTCAAAGTCAACTAAAAATATGTACGTGTCGGTAATATTTCTTAGAGAATGAAAAAAATTGGTTTCCATAGTCATTTCTAAATAGACCAGAAATAGAATTGTCATTATTTCCTCTGGTTTTGACATAATTGCCACCCTTCAGGTGGGTGTGTGATAAAAGTTAACTATAATGGCGTATACTTATTTGTTTTTCAAACAAACCAACGTTTCGATCTCTTTACAAGTCCGATCTGATTGCGTCTGACTGATTGACATATAGACCGAATTGATAGATGCGAATTGATGGATCGCTTATCCAATGCTAGAAACACTTTCTTTCTTCGTTTCTTGACACACGAAGAAATGGACATTACATGGCCTAGTCTCATGAATTAAAAAATAATATATAAAGAACAATATAAAGCACTTTATTTAATATATATAAGCAGAAATATCAATTAAGCATCCCTGGCACAAAGGAAATAATGCTGGGCATTAATTAATGCGTGCTTATGGGCATGGGGCGAATTTTTAGTAATAACGCAATAGTAACGCAAGCACGTACATGAGCACCGTGCACTACTCTCCATCCAGCCTACAATGTCTTAGAGCATATCGCAGCCCGCGAGTACTGTGTCTATGATGGCATGAAATCTAAAAATGATTTGATTTTTTGGTAGTTGTATACTTTTTGTTTCAGAAACGAATTTTTTCAATAAGAGAACAAGGTAGGGGTGTTATAGCGTCAAGTCGTATCCTCAAAAGGAACCACTCGTATATTATCGATTAATTGTGAAGATTCGGTAAAGTAGATTTTGTTTGTCAGCCATTTTGAAAAATTTTTGGTTCTGCACCCAGTTAATTCTTCAAAGATTGTATAGATTTTAAAACGAATTGTCAAATGGGGCAGAACGTAACATACTAAATACATTTAATTTAATTAATTACAAACAACCATATTACAGTTTGAGGCGCATTAAGACATGCGCCAAAAAGTCATAAATAAGCCATTAGTCAACTGTGTTTCTCTGCGTACAACATTAAATAATAAATAAATAACGTACACACTCAACATAGCCCCGCAATAGGGAAACCCTGAGTCACAGGTGCCAAGAACACACACAAAGACAACCGCAAATCACACCCAAACTCACGAGAGAAATAAATGTACGAACCGAACTTGAAACCTCTGCGTGACAGTCCGGCATGGCAACCGTTCGGCCACCGAGGCAGTTAAAATTGTGTCTTTACAGAATGCGGCGATTATGGCAAATCCTTAGTAATGAAAAACTGTACATGTGTGGAAACATATAAATGAATACAAATACAATAATCTCATATTGAAAACAATCATCATTAAATAGGATCTTGTGGTCTACATATGCGTATCCGTTGAATTACTGAACATAATTGCTGCACAACAATTACAATACCAACTTATCCAAGCGTATAGATTTAATGAAGTTTTAATCATTATTGCTATTTCGCAGCAAGTTTTAGTTTTGTTGACCTGCATTGCTATGTTTGTAGCACGGCACTTCATAGTCATATAAAGGTTTATTCGTATAAAAATATATATAATAGAATGACATTTATTAATAATTGGTTTATGATAAATGTTGTGTTAGGTTTACGATTATTGAATGACGTAACTGACATATAGTATATATATTGCTGTAAAATTGTTTCACACAATTAAGAAGACTTATTTCTAACATCAATTGAAAAGACTCGGTACAAGTTTACTGCTTTGCGAGACACCATTATTAATTACTTCCTCATATGACTATAAATATCCGTTTTTCATATTTTACGATCAAAAAGGCCTCGGAGTATCCCATATGCAAAGTGAACATATTTACAACTAGTTGCGAGACATAAAACACAATCTGTAGGCATGTTCACTTTGTAAAAAGCTTTAGCAAAGTCGTGAGGATGATATTCATCGAAGAGACTGCGGAAGTTTGTGAATGTTAGTTGATTTTTGCTGGTTTGCTCATCTTACTAGTATTATAAATGCATAAATATAGAATTCGTTACTAAGTTGAAAATACTTAGCGCATTTGAATTAAAAAACTTAGGCGTTTCATTATTTGAATAGTCCTACAAAAGGGCTTTTTATCAAATAATCAAATCTACTTCGTGTTTATAAAGTTGACTAACGGGTGTTATGGGGATAATCCTAGTCTGACTAAATCACTCATCGACTTTATGTGGATCAGCATCCCTGTCTGGTCACACAATAACTAAAATGTTAATGATTGATCCAAAGAAGTGATATATATGTATCAACAGATTTTTGTGTTTCTTTTATTTGTTAATATTTTACATACTTTATTACACAATAAATGTAATAAATGCTGTGATAATTGTAGCTGTAAATAATATTAGCATATCTTTGTAATTGTCCGATTATTATTTAAATTACTCTGTTAGTCATCTTGACACATATATGGACATTCTATTATTCAGTCCATATATGGACATTCTATTATTCAGTCCATAGGGAATGTTAAATATAAAGATGGATAGTGATGTTAAATGGGAACATGGTGTGAAACATATTAAATCTATGAAGAAAATAAACAATGAGGTGACGGGTTTAGAGATGAACCGGGGAAGATGACAAATAAATGGAATAAGGGGCAAGAGGATGATGGTGGTAATAGTGACTCACCTCTACACGGCAAATTCCATTAATGATAGGATTATGATATTAGGGATGAATGTGCTGTATTTATTTAATACAGCACCTTCTTCGTAAATGGAAAACATTACAAGAGTTAATAATTATGAATAAATACCGAATATATTATAGATTAATTAAAAAATTACTTTGATCAACACATTTTATTCTTAACTAAGCGAGCTCTTTGGTCCTCCGCATAGTTATATAAAATCCAAACTGAATAGAGAGAGAGATGTTCAGTTAAATATTATGTTGTCATATGTTGTGGTTTCTAAACATGAACCCATTTG
Organism: Hyposmocoma kahamanoa; assembly: GCF_003589595.1. NCBI lineage: Eukaryota > Metazoa > Arthropoda > Insecta > Lepidoptera > Cosmopterigidae > Hyposmocoma > Hyposmocoma kahamanoa. Next base: position 4,162,686 of record NW_020653391.1, on the reverse strand, counting down.
GAAAACCAAAGAGTGTTTTTTAATCATTCTTTTTAACACGAAGCAATAGCCTTGAAAGCTTAAGTGATTCCTTCCATCCCTAATCTGAGTCAGTAGATGGATGCATTTACACTAAAGTATTGTTGATATGATAGCTCCTTCTTACATTGTTATATAGTATCCCAAAAATGTATTATTCAGTCACTGAACTTCGAAAGTCGACTTACATAATTCAATTTATAATTTAAAAGAACTAGTCCGTCATATTAAAGTCACGATTTTGCATCTTCCCACGCAAACACAAAATCTGCTTTAGTTAACAAGAGAGATGGTTTCATGGTAACTTGCACATCTTGGTTTGTAATAAAATTTTCCGTTTTAGAAGGGCATATGTAAATGGTAATTAATGGAAGGACAATTTTCTCTACATCATATGTAAGTCAATCACTATTATAATTCATATTTTAGTAATATTTTGCTTTAAATGTGGAGAAAAATATCGTGAGGAAACTTGCATATAGAAGGTTTAAAATCACAGGTAAAGCCCCCAATCCGCAATCAACTAATGTGGTGCGATGACCTAAACGCTCTTCCATGCCCAAATGTGGGTGTTCACCTTTATGTTCAATTATTGTGCACTATTGATCCATTAGTGTATATTTTATATATCCTTTATTTGTATTCCATAATGGTGTATAATGTGTTACGTGGCGTAGTGTTACGTAGTACGCATCACATCATGAACCCTTTCGGACACAGCAAAGTAGAAAGGAAGAGATTAAAGAATAGGCTGTTTTCAACTGTTCCTTTGTGTTAGAAATTTTCGATCAGAATTAATTCATATTATAATAATATTAATTTCAAATCTTAAGTAATCACTTTCCTTCTGCAAATTTCGTGTACATTGCTTTTAACAAGGGGAAGACACTACATGTTGAGATAGAGGATTTCCTAGTTCGACTGTAGTGGCTTTATCTAGGTACATTCAGCAGCCTATAATTATATTTATGTTTCTTCTTTATATTTCGTTACCTGAAAAGTTACATTTTTGCTGCAAAACTTTTTACAAGTTCGTTTTTTAATTAAAAATTCCAACTGTGAAATGTATACATATATGCCTAAATATTATAGAAAAAAGTAAGTACATTCCAGAAAAATCAAGCTATAACCAATAATTGTTTGTGACATATCTGAGTTACTTTTTCGTCTGATTTGGGAGCGTTCTTAAATTATTTAGGATTCGCAATAACAAATATAGCTGAATTTTTATAGTTTGTTGAACGTCACGATGTTTGACCACCGTGATAATGAATTATTTTTGTGAAATTACTCCACTATTTAGTTATAATTATTAATCAAAGATCGAATACTAAGAAAAAATCTTTCGATCCGGTTGAATTCGGTCCAGTGTCTTCCAGCAAACCGTGCCAGACAAAGCCACGGAATGAACTAGCGGTCACAGACAAAGATCTACAACAAGCACGTAGAAGAATTCGTAATTACACTGTACCGTTCGAATATATACAATTATGTTAATAATAATAGTAATAAATTATAGTATAGTATTAATTATAGTATTAATAATTAAACTAAATAAATATAGTTTAATTATTAATACAATGATCGAATACTCAGAAAAAATTCCTTCGATCCGGCCGGATTTGAACCGACGTCTTCTAGCATACCTTTCTCATAAATGGCGCTACAACTAAAAAGTCGTTGAAAAACCAAATACAAAGACACGACAACAAACACATAGAAAAATTCGTGAGGTCCGCTGGTTCGTTCCGTGACTTAGTTGGTATAGCGTTATGCTAGAAGACGTCGGTTCGAATCCGGCCGGATCGAAGGAATTTTCTTTGTATTAATACTTATAATTATAACAAACTAGTGGAGTAATTTTACAAAAAAAAAATTTAATATCAATTCAATAAAAAATGAAAAAGTAGTTTAAATTTGAAAAAACTCAACGTCTTTCAAAAGTCCGTTCTGAAAATAGCCTTAACAACAAAAGTTACTTACATAATACGCGATAAGGTCAGAAATTACGAAAAATGTAAGAAATGTAATCATCTGGCAACACTGCACTGCACTGGGTCGTAAGGGGTCAAAAATAATCGTATAAAGCCACCGAAAAGGTTCCTTTTCGTTTGTTCTGCAGAAGATTGCATGAAATGAATTTTATTTATAGGTGAACACACCCCAAACATCATTCACGATAATTATATGTTTCAGACAAGCTTATACACAAGCGGAACTAATATTTGTTTCCGAAATCCATTCAACATTTTCTTAGATGACTGGAAGTCTCCAAACCTTGAGTGTTCTTCCGTTCAATTGTTTTAAATTCTGTCGTCTCATATATACTGTTCACAATGAAAAATACTAATTAAAATTCTCCGGTACAAACTTTTATGTAAATTCTTCGTTTATCTATGCAAATACGGTCACAAGTCGTCCTTCTTAAGACCCTTTCCTATATGATAATAATTGACATTTTGCCTTATCCTGTGAAGAATTTGCAATGCGATTCCGTATTATAATAGTAGATGTATTTCGAAAGAAAAGTAAATATTAATTACTTAGTAAAGTATCTCTGTAATTTTACGTGAATCCGTAATTTATGCGTTTTTGTAGAATTTTATATACCTAAGATAAAAAAATTAAGTAATTTTGTTGACCAAAAAGTCTGTATTTTCATTAAGTCTTTTTTTATGATATCAAGTGACGGGACGAACAAGTCGTGCGTCTGATGGTAAGCTAGACGCCTGTCCATAACGGGTACAGTGCCATTCAGAGCTTTAAATCGCAAAGATCTGGGAGTCACTGACACGGCGCCCGTCACTCTGAGACATAAGTTGACAGGTCCCATGTGCCTGTAATTTCATCAGCGTACTCTTACCCTTCAAAACTAGAACACAGTAATGCTGACATTACTGCTTCGCGGCAGAAATAGGAAAGGTGCCACCTTGGGTAGTACTTCCCTGGAAGAACTCTTTCACAAGGAGCTCTAATGGTACAAAAGTAATCGAATGTATGTTAATATGATCGGACGTATTGGTGTCGTAGACATTAATTAATTTATTTAGATACACTATCGGCACATACATAGAGAAACACTGTTTCGTGATATAATTTTTTATACAGCCGGTATGTCATATTATTACAGCAATGTCATGTTAAATAGCAATTACGAAAGATAACATCAAAAACTTTAATTTAAAAAGAAAATAAAAATAATGTTTAGAGAAAATAGTACAGAAACACTACCTATGAGATTATCGAACAAAACCCCTAATACTCCACCCGTAAGCAGTTGTCACATTCCGTTTGAACTATAAATGAGTCGTAAAATACGTCAATTTCGTAATTTGTTTTTGATTTATTCGAAGGTTTTTGTTTGCTTATGTTGATCGAATTTACTTAAAAAAGTTATTGCTTTTACAGGATAATATGGAAGCGCTGGGTGAGGTGTACCAAGATGAAGAAAATGGTGCAGCGCTGCTCATTAGAAAACACCCGAAACTTGACAAAATAGTGGTGGTAAGTTCAAGTTTCGGTAATTCCTTATTGATTTTAGCTACAATGGTAATTGATAACTTTCGGACATAATAAGTTAACGTATTACTAAAGGAACGAACAAGAAACCAAATTTAGGAATGAATTAGGTGGTATAAGTACCATAGTATCAAATATTGTATATGATTATAGAATTAATAGAAAAGACGGTGGTTTTGCAAGTGACGACCATTTGAACATTGCATTGGACCAGATGAATATTGCATTATATAACATTGTATTAGAGGAATCCTATTCAGAGTTAGATACTCTTAGGAATTCTTAAATGCCTAGATTAAGAAGTGATATATACTCAAGGACGTTTTATAATATTCCTTTTTCCAGTTATAAAAGGGACATATTCAGTCATTGCACGTCCCAAATTCATAAATTCCATGTCACACCATTTAAATATCTTCATCTTTTAACTGATCACGTACTTAATCTCCAATTAGTTATGTGTTGGCCAGACATATGTATACCCACTTAGAAATATCGATAACATATTTTGCGATCGTTAATCTGCATATAGAAGATATGTTCATTGGATGTATGAATAAATTTATGGAAGTATAGTCCTTGGAACGTGACCCGGTTTCGGGATAAGTGCAGAATTTATGCATCCTGTCTGTATCTTATTCCTAAGCAAAGGATGTACCTGTAAACTGTAATGCAACAAGTAGATTTCAATTAAACATAGTCGTGATTAAGTCACGAAGAGATACTGCATTCAGTTACTTGTTCGAAATATAGAACCAAATTAATATACTCTTTAAAGTGAAACAAAATAATCCAAATTGTCAAATTTTTGACGACGTTTAGTCTGGACTCCAAAAGAGTCAGTTAACGTCGTCAAACGCCCAAAACGTTAAAAGCCCTCGCTAAGACTAAAATTACCATTGTAAAGTATTATCTGTCACTTGCGCAAGCTCATGCGACCTTAGTCTACTTGTCGACGCCATTGTTCGCATGGTTTGCGCCTTGGACGTATTGCTATGATTTTACCAGTTTAAAATGAACCGTGGAAGTGGCAAAGGAAGAGTCTGATTTCTGAAGTGTTTAGTTTCTTCTATTTCTTTTCTATAATAAGTAACATAAGAAGCCGTGGTAGACTAATGGTTTGGCCTACCGCCTCTCAAGCAGATTTCGTGGGATCGAATCCGGGTTCGCATCTCTGTATTTTTCGAAATTTATGTGCGATATTTAATTTGAAAGTGTGTAAAGTCCCCAACCCGCATTAGGCCACCATGGCAAACTATAAACTAAAACTCTCGTCTGAGAGGAGTGCCCAGTAGTTGGACGTGTAAATTAGTTGATGGTGATGATGATGATGAATAAATAACAAATTTAATCCACACCAGTCTATGTTACTACAGCAGTATATAGCAGGGGTCTGAAAATGTTTGCATCGTGTGTTGTTTTCTACTGGAGACCCAGCATCACTAAGTTTTTTTCTTATGATGAGCAGTTTAGTTTCCTAATTTTCACTTGCTTTAACAACAAAAAAGAGCCTTCGTGAAGAAAGTACCTGCACGTTGGAAACCGCTCATAAAACTGTCGCTGACCCAGTTGTACACTCAAATTTGTGCATTTTTAAATCTTGATTTTAATTAGATGAAATGTCTAGCTTTAAAGTCAAACATCGTGAAATCATCATTTCGAAGCTTTATAAAACTAAAGCAACCAGTATTGTGGACACTTAATGTAAAGCTAGTGATCAATCAAAGAAGTATGAAGTGTCAAAGAGCATCGTACATTGGATTTAGTACGGGTAGATTTGAGAATTTTTGACATGCTTGCGGTGGTAATGAATGTCTTTTAACCGCAATGAACGTTAAATTGGGCTATCGTTTGTCTTGCTGAAGGGCACGAGAGCTAGAGAGTTCTAATAGCAACGATGGCATTCATATCAATATTCTTGTGGTTAAAGCCGAGTTTTCACTATAGTACGAGTACTCTCGAGCCGAGTGCGCTCATACGAGCTAGATCGTATAGGAGTCCACTCGGATTTTGGTTTTCATGTTATGAGTACGTGAGCGTCCATGTAGCATTTGTCTCCTTGTAGAATGAAAATGATGACGACTGATCTGCTGCTATGAGGTCTAGAAGTTGTAGCAGATATAGTTAATGGCTGAAGTACAAAATCATGAAAGGTTAGAAAACAAAGTACACGCTACGAGTAGTGTCCGAGTGAAAACCCAGCTTTATAGAAGTAAATTCTTTAAATATCTACAACATGACGATGACTGTAATCTAAATTTCAGCATCTCCATTTTTCCCACAGTCCTTTATTAATTAATTTATTATATAGACAATAAAACAGAGCGTACGCTTGGTGGAAGAAAGCCACAGGTCAAAAGGGCTAAAATAAGAATAATACAAAAAAGTTATCGACTAATTTCGTTCCTATAATTTTAAATCTTGCTTTTGAAAAGTTGTCATTTTGGTAACGAGGCTTTATCACACTAACGATGATGATATAATAAAGTAACACATTATTGTAATGTAAAAAGAAAGATTTGCTGTTCATAATTAGCTGATAACTTACTTATTTATTTAATACAGCTGCAGAGGAACTGGATGAATATATTGAATTACTTATTACTCCTTTAAATATTTTGGATCTTAGATTTAGAATGTTCAAACCGAAGGTTTTCATAAATCTCTCGTTGTAAAGCCTTGTTTTTTTTATGAATAACAGCAATTACGGTTCGACTAATGGAAAATTGGAATATTGATGATTAGCAAAAAGTAATCACGTCATTTGTAGTGGTTGGAGATAGGCTAAGCTTATGATGCATAAGAAGCTTATGATAAAAGCAAACTTCCACTGCGTTTGAGTTTGTGACGTGTAGTCAGGTAGCACTTCTATCAACACCACTCACTTGGAGACTTGAGAAGAAATTAAAGAAAAATCTTTCTTGATGGTTTTGCCTCAAAAATACGAAAGGTACCTAAAGGACAATGGATTATTCATGCACTCCAGGACATAAAATTCGGGCCACTTTGCATTTTCATAATTAAACTCCCTGACTTTATACAATGTTTAATTGATCTAAAAACGTATGGATCTAAAAACGGTGGCTCAACGGTTTGCAATGTGGACGCTGGAGGACCAATTTGGGAATTGAACTTTAAAAATTAGTTACCAATTTAGAAATTGGTTCTGGATTGGGTGTCTTGGGTAGTGCCCCGGAATCAATTCCTTTGCTTTGATACTCAGAAGAGAGAATACCCTTGGTTTAAGATCAGGTAATTGGTGTGATTGTCTGATACATTATTTATTATTACATACTCAACGTTTCTTCGATGATAACAATATTTTTTTTATTCTTTCCCTTTAAGAATAAAAATGCAAGGTGGCTCGAATTATGTGACCGGGAGTGTAGCCTATCTGCATATTCAGGTTTCATTTCATTGACAGGAAGGTTCGATAGGTCACGATCTGGTGATCAGACCGATCCCCGACTCGATGACATCACCCGCCCAGGACGACGAGATGTTCATGGACCCGGCCAGTATGGCTGACATGGTGTCCATTGACACCGGGTTACCTATTGGTACGTATTTAGCTATGTCAAATATTTACACAAACGGGGAGAAATGCGATGAAACAATTTATTAGATATTTGCATACATAAACGACTTTGAAAAAGATTACGAGCATGGATGAAAGTGAAATTTGTGGAATAAAGTTGAGTGATAGAGTGAAGAATACAATAATACGTGAAAGATGTAGCTTAATAGAGGATGTAGTGACTAGAATAGAGAAAGAAACGTTGAGGTGGTTTGAGCACGTAGAGCGGATGGATGTAAGAAGAATTAGGAAACAGATTTATGATTCAAATGTGGATGGAAGGATTTTAAGATAGAGAGAGAAAGACGTCACAGAAGGACTTACATTGACCAGATCAGTGGTGGTCAAAAAGGCTGGGTTCCTAAGTGACAAGAATAAAAGAAGTTGTATGAAGAGGGTAGTTGATGTATGTGAGGATCGAGAATTGTGTCAGGGTAGAGTAAAGTGGCGTTACGTGGTCTCTGCCTACACCTCCTGTGGGACTAGGGCGTGAGCTTATGTATGTGTGTATGAAGGTTCAACAGCCGAGACAGAGATGTAACATCACATCTCCAGTAAGCCCGTGACCTTAGCAATTTGGTAGCGGCAGAACTCCTTGTCAAAGAGTTCGTCCAAGAAAGTATTGCTACCTTATCTACTTCTGCCACCAAGCAATAATGTGAACATTACTGCGTTTCAGTTTTGAAGGGTAAGGGTGCTGATGAAATTACAGTCACATGGGACTTGCCAACTGATATCTTAAATTGACGGGTGCATTGGCCTCTCAATTCGTACCCTCAAATCTTTGTGATTTAAAGCACTGAGTGGCACTGCAACTGTTTTGGACAGGCATGTCGTTTACTACCAGACGCAGGACTTGTTTGTCCCGTCACTTGATATTATAAAAAAACAGCTAACAAGGATCACTGAATTGTTTCGTCGCGTTTAACCGCATTTATTAATATTAATACGTCAAGTATGCATCAGTTATAGATATTTTATAGCTAGAGTATAGGACTGGAGGCGTTATCGATAAGCAGTCCCCTCTGTTAAGTACAAGTAAAAAGTCCATCGCACAATAAACGCTACTTTCGAATCGACGTTTTTTTCATTTCCAATATTGAATTCACCGCGTCAAGTGCGCCACGAAATATGCTGTCTTGCTTTGTGCCATACAAAGTTGCAAAAAGAAATTCGCTACATCCAGTCTAGGCAAGGTTGGAATAAAATTTCATATACGTGGTGATTAACCAGTACGTAATACCTACATATCGATATCATCACGTCGATAACTTTCCGTCTCTGGCATGAGAATCGATTTTTTTAAAGGCCTGTTCTGTGTAAAAATAAGTTAGTGTTGTTGAGTTTTGTTTGTGTTCTCACACAAACAAAACTCAACCATAGTGACACAACTCAATATTGCATTTGTGTGCACCTGTTTGTTGTAGTATTACCACCCGCCCCTCTGAAAGTGGCAGAAAGTTTTGTTCGAGAAATATCGCTAATAGCGCCTCCCGTCCTATATGCTCTAAGATAGTAACAATAAAATAAACTGATTCATTAAGACGCATACAGTTCAAAGAATGTAACCAGGTTTCCGGTTTTTACAACGACCGATCGGAGATACATATATATATATATATATATTTACATATACTGAGTTGCAAATATAATTCTATTTTCAACTATAAATTCCAAAGATTATACATATAGACGATATATCATAGCTGTAATGAAAGAAAGGGCGAAAGCGTCATTTCGAAAAATTGTTCCAGGGGAGCATGTAAATAAATAAATAAATAAATGTCTTAGTTTTTCACGACTGTTTTAAAATATATACATCCTGTTTTAAATTCAATTTTAAGACTGAAACTTAATTAAAACTAAAATTTAATTTTAAAACAGGACGTAAATATTTTAAAACTATCGTTAAATGTAAAACATGCTCCCCTGAAAACAAACTCGAAATGGCGCTTTCGTCCTATTCTACAAAACACCCGGCAAAATATAAATATATAATAATTATGTTTAATATGTCATTTCTCTTTGATGAATAAACTTAATATAATACAATTCACATTGTTATACACTGGTTTTCAAGGTGTCGCCATCTCTTAGAGCTCGGGTTCGATTCCCGGTCGGGACAATATAGAAAAACTAACTTTTCTATATTGTCTCTAGTCTCGGTGTGTTACCGTCGTTGTTTCCGATTTAAAACAAGTGCTTTAGTCACTTACATTGGGATCAGAGCAACTATGTGATGTTGCATAATATTCTTTGGTAAATTAAAAAATATATTTGAATTAATAATTTTGTAATTATAGTGAAAAATGGTGTTGTTTACATTAATGTTAGACATAACTGGTTGATGACTTTATCATTTCAGCCTTGATCATAGCGCGTGTAAAGGACCTGCAACGTAGGTTAAGGAAATTTCAGAACTGGATATAGATTATAGACATATTACTGTGTAGTCTCTTGTATACTACATTTGTCTGTATCATAGGATAGTTCGAACATCGCCTTGTGTATTACCATTTTATTTCTAAGACAGTATATTTTTTTCCTTTTTTTTTACGGGGGGGAAATCTTTATAGATACCCCTGAGCACAGGGAGACTCAGGGGTTATGTGGGGACTCTCCCTCCAGACTGGAGGGTTTACCTTCTGCCGGTAGAGTCGGCGCCGTGGGGTCGGTGCACATTTACCACGACGCCGCCCGGCCGCCCTAGCTTGCGCCAGGGCTCCCGCGCCAACGGAGGGGCAGGTCAGTTGTCCTCCGACCCGCCCCAGACGAGTCAGGTCGTGCAATGCAGGCTCCGGAGTACCTGTCCAGAGCCCGCTGGCCTCACTAGGGGATCAGGCGAGCAGCGAACTGCTTTCGCCTGCTCCCCGTACGTCGGCGCTGAAGTGGGTGTGCGTCTGCCGCGTCCTCGCGCACCCGCTCTGCAGCCTCTTTTTGCGACATAACCTCTCCGCAAAAGGAGGCCACCGCCTCCCAGGACTCCTTGCTACCGAGCATGGCGGCAACCACGCCCGGCAGCGACAGGTCCTGCCCTATTGTCCCCGTCAGAGTACGGCGCTGCTTATCACACGGGCTGCACACCTCTAGGGTGTGCTGCGCGGTGTCATCCGCAGCGCCGCACTCGTGGCACGACGGGGACGGTTTCCTTCTCGCCACCTTGTGCAGGTGACCGAAGCAGCCGTGCCCGGTGCACCTGCACAAGGTGGTACAACAGTGGCCCGTGAGACCGGCTCACCCACTCTACCAGGACAGAACGGATCGGCCCTATGGTACGAGCTCCATAGGGGGGATCCGCCAAGCCCTCTTTTTTCTTCCTGAGACTAGTGTGTATTTGATTCCTATCCTACTCCTAATCATTTCAGTAAAGCGAAAACGAGAAGACCAAGAAATACTGCAGGAGGCTTTGAACGGCGCACATCACGTTATCATCAAGAGAGCACCGGAGCACTTAGATCACTTGAGCGATTATGGTAAGTTATGTATTATGTACCAGAGATTTTACGTTTTTCTTTTATGATATCAAGAGCCAGAACGAACAAAGAGCCAGGAGTAAATGACCAACATTTTCTATACTGGCAACACCAAATCATGCTCCAGTACTGTCTCCAACAGTCCGCTATTTTGAGATGGCGTCTATCAAGAACTGTGTTGTGTGCAAATAAAATAATAATTTCTCGTATGTCTAGCGATCTACAATGTCTTATTGATTTCTAAAGACCAAAAACGCAAATATAAATAATAAAATAACAACAATACTACTGAAAAAAGTACAAGAACAATTTTTTTTTTGCTCCAGTCTACATCTTTGGGTATCATTCAGTTGCGCTATAATAGACATGCGCGGCTACAGCGTCAGTTATAAATTTCCGGTTTATGCTGGACACACGGCACCATAGCAAATCTAGGTTTGAATATACCTGTTTATGTTTATGTTGTATGGTCGTTTGTACTTTTAAAGAACGTCTTGCACGTAGTAGGCATTATTAGACTAAAGCAAATTTCGCAAGAAAAGTTTAAAACTGTATATTCACTTCATATTCAAAAAAAGAGGTGTTTTTGTATGTATGTTTCGCGATAACCGATTTTGTGATTATTTTTTTGTTGTAAAGAGGGTACCTCAGAAATGGTCCCATTTAAATTTGAAAAAAATATTCCACCGCTAAGGGTGGCAAACTAGGGGATGGATTCGCGCACTTTCCGGTAACTGATTTCAATAAAACTTGGCAAATAGATGTAATGCCACGAACTTTTGAGGTCGGTTTCTTCGTACTCTGTACTGAGGTTATTAATATATTTTTCCGAAAATTCGGACGTTACTACAGACTTATTTCCTGAATGCTATAACTTGGGCCTTTTCAATAGGGGCGAGAATATGCATTATTTAGCTGTGCATGCTCCATCGTCGACCTCCTCTTGCGTCACTTTCCATCGGGTAAGATGGAGGTCAAATGAAAAAAAAATGATACTCATTTATTATATAAGTATAGTCCATTTTATTGCCAAAAATTTAATGCTCATAGCACAGCCACCCTGAAATGAGAAACTTATCGTTGAGTATGTATTGGAGATGTCACACGGGCGTTACATCGTCGCAACTGCGTTGTACTACATATAAATCAGAAGTACATGCCATACGTGTGGCATTCAGCCCGTTGAAATCAACGCAGTTGCGACTACGCAACGCCCGTATAGCATCTCCCTAACGCGTTCATAACGTCTGATCAGAAAAAATATAATAAATGTTAAAAAAACGAAACTTAATAAAACAGGCACCAAAAAGTAGCGATTCTTTTTGTCGCTATATAGAAATAAAATACGCTTTTGATGCCAAAATGTCGCTTATTACCGCTTAACATAATTTTCCACGTCGCGTCATTGTTCGATTTGTTTTTTTGCCAAATAGTAGCTAAATTGTAAAAAATATATTAATAAACGTCTCCGTCTAGCGATGACATAACGTCGACACCGCGACCTCCTGACCCGTCACAGTGTCAACAAGTTAGCATTTAGCTTTTATTGCCTAACATTAAAGGCACTTAGCGACTATTAATGTTTGGTGGATTGTTGTCTACAATGTCTGAGGTGTTTTGGAAATTATATTTTTCTAATGGCGGTTATTACAATTTTATTCTCTTCCGGTCTCTTCGATAGTTGGCATTTGTTTCGTTCAGAATTGATTCTTTAACGACTTTTTGCGCCAGTGCGACGTAGTGGAAACGACGCTTTAGAATAAGCATGTAACAAACGATTTGGTTAGAAATTGGATGTACGTGACCATACGTCCCGCTTTTAAGCTTCGTGTCCCACTGTACGCAAAATATTTAAAAATGTCCCGCTTTGACAAAACAGGACACATGTGATAAGAAATGAAAAAAAAAGGCGCGGAAGCGTAGTAGTTATTAATTTAGTTGTGCGTCCGTATACGCGTGCATTGTTTTTGGCGGGAATGAATCGGTGGAGTGATGTGACGAAAAACTAAATCTGATATATTAAAGCTTTGCTCATCCGAATAATATATAAAGCCAGCCCACCAAACTACGTAACATTAGTTCTTTTTTTCAATATTTTTTATTTATTAAACATTTCGTAACAATGATTATGTTTATTACAGTGTTTTATATTTAAAAACAATAATACACTTACAGACATCCCGCTGAGGGAAAAAATAATGGATACGTTAGACAAGAACGAGTTTTTGCGCCAGTGTGAAGCATGTAACAAACGATTAGGTTAGAAATTGGATATAATCAACACTAATTTTTTGCACGAATGCTCTAGTTAGAATCTAATGGTAAAGATGGCGAAGATTAAATTAACTAATTTAACGTCAGTAAAACTATTATTGATACAAAGATCGAACAACACATAGAAAAAATCTTTCGATATGACTGGTCTGAAGCATAGACCGAGTCAACAGATTTTACGAATTTTACATGTGTTTGTTACAAATCTTTGTATTGGGTTTTAGACGCTTTTGTTGCTGTCAGCGTCATCTGTGAGAAACTTATCAAGTTTCTTCACTTAGCATTTGCAGCTACCAAATGCTGACAAAAGATGTCGCTGTATTAATTGGACTATTTATTTGAATATCATGATGTTTCATGATCACGATATTCATGTTTTTTTTTTTTGAAAATAGGTAATTCACATTAGTTTTCTCTGTATGATTTCGGTAGCAATTTATATTATTTAAGTATGCGGGAGTATTTACTTGAAATATTAAGTAATAAGTCAGGACACTACACTCCAATATTAAGTTATACTTCTTGAACTTGACACCGAAATCAGGTTGAGGAAACTAAGTTAAAAATTACGCAAACACTGTATGCACTGTCTGTAAAACCGTTGCTGTTCTTGCCATTTTCCAATATGTTAGAATTTTTTATATTTACTGAAGAAAACGTAATCTGTTACAATTTTGTGTATGAAGAAAAAGTGGGCGCAATATTTGATTGATTGTTTACAAAAAACCACTTGAGTTGTTATCACAAGATTTTGTAGAAGTCTAGTATTTATAATTTCTTATTTAAAAAAAAAACACATCTCTACAGGTATTCATCCTTTTGAATCTAGGTTAGCAAGAAAATTGCGTAACTTTCCCCGCCAATAAACAGAATCGAAAACTGGTCAAAAAATAAAACGACTAATAAAATGACATTTTAATCGAGTTGTGCCAACTCGATTTGCATACATTATCGCAAGCGCCTTTCCCACTGAGCCGCTTGGGCGCATGTGAACTTTGAAGTTCAAGAGTAATGTCTTCAACACGAACTTCGGACATCTTTTTATCCGACTAAGGTCACTTGAAAAAGGTATGTAAATATGTTCTGGCATGAGGGCTAATTGTGCAGCTGTTTGTTATAGATATACACTTCATTGCTCACACCCAAGAACAGTACGTAAACAGCTTGAAGGTAACGCGTGCAAAGGCGGCCTTATCACTGTGAGCGATCTCTTCCAGACAACCTTTGAGACATAGGAATCCTAATCAGCGCGGGATACGCAGTGTACCAATAGTAAAATTTGAATTGTATAGAATAAACCATGTAATATTTTATCAAATAATAAATGACGATATAGTAACCCACATATACAGAGTGCAAATTTGAGACGGGGCAACAAGGCCAGTTACCATAATCGTTGTAGTTACAGGAAAACTGTTCTAGAAGACTATCCGTGAATTTTGAAGATATTTTGATTGGCATTCGCAGATTTTGAAAAAATGGTACAGTCAGCTAGATTTTTTTCAGAGAGGCAATTTTTACAAAACTTTTTCAATGCCATTCGATCCGGCCACTCTGGTAAGGATCAATAGTCTCTATGGGACCAACTGAGATAAGAGTACTCGAAATGCCAGAAATCGCAAAAACCTCAAAAAACTCATTTTAAATGAAAATTTTTTATTAGAAAAGAAACTGGCCACTACTCTCCAAATAAGAATTAAGTAAAACTAAATTATTATGATATCATTATTTTTAATTTTTTTTTCAAATTTAAAAAATATGACATGATTATAATTTTGTTTGTTAATAGCGAATTGTCACTTTTAATACGATATTTAATCCAATGTAGAGTACAAATGTATTTAAATGGTAAAAACTGTACAACTGCTTTGGAATGGTATAGGGTCAAATATCCTTTCATCCAAAGAGTGCCCACCAGAAAGGTTATTATAAATATTTTAAGGAATCTTGAAGAATGTGGCTCCTTTAGCAAAAATAACCTAGAATTTAGAGATTACTGAATAATAGGGGTTAAAGTATGAAATTGCCGATTTGTACTGAAAATCTAAATTGTTTATTTTTTAAATTTTGAACAAATTTATTTAATCAAAATAGTTGCCATTATTATCTATACATTGCTGCCATCTAATGGGAAGGTTATTAATGCCTTTGCGATAGAACTCCGACGATCTAGACTGCACAAACTATGTGAAAGCATTTTGTACTGCCTCCTGGGAAGAAAACTTCTTGTCACGTAGATAATTGTCCAAATCACGAAAAAAATGGTAGTCCGTTGGAGCAAGGTCTGGTGAATACGGAGGATGACGAATGGTTTCTTACTGCAGTTCCTGAAGGGTCAAAATGGTTTCTCGTGCTGTGTGAGGTCTCGCGTTGTCGTGGAGCAATAATGGTGAAGATCGATTCATGAGTCGGGGCTGTTTTACTGCTAGTTTTGTCAACATGGTTCGGAGTTCGGCACAATAGACATCTGCCGTTATTGCTTGACCAGATCGGAGAAAACTATAGTGAATAACACCATGCTGAGACCACCAAACAGTTACCATTACCTTTTTATTGGTAAGTTTTGCTTTAGGACACTGTTGTGGCATTTGACCTGGGGTCAGCCATTGCATTTTTCTTTTCCGGTTATCATGAAGAATCCACTTTTCATCACATGTTACAATTCGATCCAATATTCCTTCATTTCTGTACCGGTTCAACAAGGCAACACAAGTTTCAACACGCGTTTCTTTCTGCAGATCAGTCAAATCATGAGGCACCCATTTTTCGTATTTTTTTTATTTTATTGATTTGACGCAAGTGAGTCAATATTGTGGGTAAGGTAACGTTAAACCATGCCGCTAATTCCTGGGTAGTTTGACTAGGATCGGCTTCCACTATCTCTCTTAATTCATCGTTATTCACCTGTGTGGGCGGTCTTCCTCGTGGCTCGTTCTTTAAGTCGAAATTTCCATCACGAAAGCGTTTAAACCAAAATCGCACGGTGCGTTCATTAGTAGACCCCTCTCCAAACGCAGCATTGATATTGCGGGCTGTTTCTGTCGCGTTAGTTCCGCGTCGGAACTCGTATTCAAAAATCACTCGAATTTTCGCAGTATCCATCTTTCTTGTCTAAATTGAATAACAAAAACAATTGAAAGTCGATATTCAAATGTTTCAAATTAAAAAAAAAAAAATCACGAAACCATTTGAAAAAAGTTTCATTCGAAAACCTCAAACCATGAAGATTCTATGAAAATTCAAAGAACCTATTGCAATAAAACGGCAATTTCATACTTTAACCCCTAATATGTCCCTACAAAATGTAAGGTAAAAAGTTTTTTTGCGATTTCTGTCATTTCGAGTACGTTTACCTCAGTAAGGGACTGAGACTATTGATATGATAAAAATTGCCTTTTATCTTGCTGCCTGTACTATTTTTTCAAAATCTGTGTATGCCAATCAGAATATCTGCATGGATATTCTTCTAGAACCGTTTTCCTGTAACTACAACGATTAAGGTAGCTGGCCTTGCTGCTCCGTCTCAAATTTACACCCCGTATATTAGTATAGTTTAGTAGCAATAGAGCTCCTTGTGAAAGAGTTCATCCAGGGAAGTACTGCCCCCTTACCTATTTCTGTCGCCAAGCAATACTGTATTCTAGTTTGGAAGGGTAAGGGTGCTGGAGAAATTACAAGCACATGAGACTTGCCAACTTATGTCTCAGAGTGACGGGCGTTGTGGCAGTGTCCCTCAAATTTTGACCTTTACTGTGGAGTTTTTTTACTGCTAAAAAATTTGAAAATAATACTATTTGTATCCATTATTATTATTTGTAACATCGCTACAATTATAATAATGTCAATAACAAGTAAGCAATGTGTAAAACCTTATCGTCATAATTTAAATATAATAACATCAATTATACAGCTCCTACAATTATTCTAAATAACATGAATAAATCTGTTGAATTCATTATAAATCAATCTAATAATCCGGTAGTGACAGACTGTCGTGTCGTATAGATCATTATAAATTATGTGAGTATTTTGCATTTGTGCATCCTTTTCGGTCTACGCTTATATTAAAAAGAAGGTATGTTTATTCGTTTAGGGTTTAAATTACGTCACCTCCAATGAACACTACGCCATCTTTATTTTTTGTTAATTTTCTGTTATTATTGTAAACAGCCATGTTTATTTACTAATATATATTATGATCCTCGAATTTTGAAAAGAAAAAAGAAACAAAAAACAAAATTGGAAAGGAAAAACAAAAAACGAATTATGTAAAAAAAATAAAGAAACAAAATAAAAACAGGACAGGTCCAAAAATTAAATTCGCGTGGTGTTGGAGATATCGATTTATTGCTTTTCTGTCAACACTATTTACAAGAGGTAATTCAGGCACTAATTAATGGTGTCCCGTCTAACTAACGATTATAATTATAATGAATGAGCATAGTGCAACATAAAGTAGACTTACTAAAATTTGCATTGTTGATTATTTCTTTTTCTTAAAATGTTAAAACAGCTTTGGTAGCAGGTGGTTTGGCCTACTTATCGTCTCCCAACACAGGGTAGTGGGTTCAAATATGGGTTTGTGTGGTCAAGAGCACATCAAGCTTGACACTTAAGACTATCCAACTATATGACGCTTACAGTAAGAACGATCCAAAGTACAAAGTGTCAAGCTTGATGTGTTCTTGACTGTACCTCTTAGTTTTTCAGAATTTATGTGCGAAGTTTTCCTTGAAATTTACTATAAGCTTTTCGGTGAAGAAAAACATTGTGAGGAAACCTGTACATATCGACAAAGTCATTTAATGACGTGTGTGAAGTTTCCAATCTGCATTGAACCCTTCCCCATTGTGAGAGAAGGCCTGTGGGACTATATATTATAGGCCATTATATTATTATATATTATTTTAATGTTGTTTTTGTGTCTTAATTAGAATCTATACTTTGGTTGTTTCCGCGTAACAGTGAAAGTGTTGAATCAATTACTCTGGAAAAAATTTATAGTAAAATCTCAGTACAGAGTACTAAAAAATCCGACCTCAAAAGTACGTGGAATTACGTCTATTTGCCAAGTTTTATTGAAATATCCCTTAGTTCGCCACTATACGGGACTTGACACAGGAGATAATAAAAATCGGTTCTCACTACTCTAAAGTATATTGAGAGAGAAAAACGCCTTGAATTGGAGAATAGCAAAATCAACCATTAAAATAATGCTCCTTATAATAAAATTTAGGCGCTATTTATTAAAATGAATCTTCATGCGTGGACAGCCACCCCTAGAGGTGGACGATTTTCTTCAAAATTAAATGATAAAATCTTTCCAACAAAAAAGAATCATGAAAGTCGGTTCACAAATACCCAAGTTACCGAGAACCTCCTCCTTTTTTTTGAAGTCGGTTAAAAATGAGAATATACTCTGACCAACTAACGGTGTGAAAACACAATTCCTAAACATTTTCACGATAGAAAAAAAAAACCACAAACTTACTTCGAAATTTTACGTGAAAATCGCTGTTTTCAATAGGTACTTTACAAATAACAATGATTTTTTTTTATATCAACTGAACTAAATAGAACACGTGTACTATGCGATATACATTTTTGAAATGGCATTAATTTCCTTTGTAAAAATATGAATTCTGAAATAAAGCCAGTATCCCTACCGCTCGACTCAAGCAAAATGAACCGTATTAGGTGGTATTAGTACGGGAAAAATTTTAATTACAGCTGGGGTAGTATCGATTCTATTAGTGTTATTTTACTATAGTCACAGGAGTTATTAATTTAAACACCTTGTTTTTAATTTACAAAAGAAATACTCCAATTTACGTTACATATGTTCTGTTAAATGTTTTATATAATACCTAATATGAATTTTACCTAATTTAGGTTTATTAATATAAACATAATTAGAAATTACTTGGTACTTGGTGCAACGGGCTGGTTTCCGCAACTCGACGACAAAGCGCCTATTTTGCGTGTGGTAGAAATTAATTAAAGCGTATTAATAAGTAGTGCTGCAGTCTTAATTTTTTATTAGGTCTTAGCGATTTAGAGCTGAAATAATAATTTTTAAAAACCAACCTCAGAGGTTTGTGAAATTACATCTATTTGAAAACGGTTAACGGAAAGTGGCTAAAACGCCAATAAAGATTCATCCCCTAATTTGCCACACCTAGAGATGGACTATTTTCTTAAAATTTGTATAATAATAATAATAATAATAACACACACTCAACATAGCCCCGCACTAGGGAACCCTGTGTCGCGGGTGCCATGGACACACATATGTATAGACAACCACAATTTACACCCAAACTCATGAGAGAAACAAATGTAGGTCATACAAATATTTCTCCCGGCCCGGGAATCGAACCTGGGACCTCTGCGTGGCAGTCCGGTATGGTAACCGTTCGGCCACAGAGGCAGTTAATGTATGAGACCATTATTGAGCTACCCCCTTTTCACAAAATAAAAGAATAATCGAAATCGGTTCACAAACGCCGGTGTAATCGCGTAACAGACATACACCCAAAAAAATGAACGAATTGAGAACCTCCTTCTTTTTTGAAGTCAGTTAAAAATAGTTCATTTCCCATGTCGCACTACCATTACAATGGTGTAACTCAAAATTTGTGAAATTCAGGATTATATCATTGCTCAAAGTGAAATTTGATTCCCAACACGTCAATAAAACTGTCGTTAGGATATTATAAGCAACAATCGAAAGATATCTACTTAATTCAAAATTAGATAAACCTTGTGTGAGCTAGCTAGTCCTGGCCAAAATAGTCCTTACTCAAAAATATGAATGATTTCTTCCCTTTTATTTAATTTAAATATATCTGACAAGCAGAAAATTATGCTAGACTTAAACCCATATGGTGACGCTATAAGAAAAAAATTAATACCTTCGGTAGCTCGTGAACAGCTGCTGGAAACGTGAGCTCGCAAGTAAATGGAAGGGAAGCCGTGCTACCCCAACCTTTACTGTCCGAATCGTCGAAGGGCTCGTGCGTAGCGCTTCGCCACTGCACTTGCGGCCGATCACCAATAACGCCACCATGTAAACACTTGTGTACGCAGCTTAATGTTGGGCGGAGATGCGGCTAGTTAATTTATAAAAAATGCGATGTTGCGGATGCGGATTTTTGAGTTCGAATATTAACGTCACACACACACTTATTTTTAATTTCACTGGCGATTTATGCGGTGTTCTCGTAGCACGGATCAGGATGGGAAAGGAAAAGGAGATGCGAGCTCAGACAAAACTATCTGGCGTTACCACCATACATAAATTTTAATGTTCTTTCAAAAGAACAGAATTATTCGTTTTTTATCGATTTCTAAAAAATACACTTTTTGAGTCAATACACTATTGTATCAATAGTGCGATATGTAACAATCGCCAACACCTAAGCAAGCACTCGATGTGTATTTTAGTCTTTATACTACGCAAACACCTTATTTACTTACTAGTATAGTGTAGCATTAAAGAAAAACAGCAGTGACATCAACTTGCATTTCTTATGTGATGTTGAAACACGTGTATACATACAGATAATCGTCTAATCGAGTAGATGGTAATCGATATGGTAATCGTTTTTAATATGATAATGCCTGTTTCCGCATAAATAACATCACGTATTCATGTTTGTTGGTTAAATAATAAATTGAAGAAAAAATGGCACGTACAGTTTTTTTCGGTGAACGAGTTTTTGGTGGTGATATGCGTTTAGTTTTTAGTCGTTGGATCGATCATAATAAGCACTGATAGCCTAGTTTGGAGAATGTTTGCGTAGTGTGGGAGATCCAGAGAAGCATCACTGCCACCACAATATACCTATTCTACAGGATGTATCACGGAGAGTGAGACTTTCTATTACTTGGGGACTAGACGTTGATTGGAGTTTATTTTATAATATCAAGTGACGGGACGAACAAGTCGTGCGCCTGATGGAAAGCTACACGCACGTCCATAACAGTTGGAGTGCCACTCAGAGCTTCAAATCGCAAAGATCTGAGGGGCACTGCCACTGCGCCCGTCACCCTGAGACAAAAGTTCACAAGTCCCATGTGCCTGTAATTTCACCAGCACCCTTACCCTTCAAAACCGGAATACAGTAGTGCTAACATTACTACTTGGCGGCCGAAATAGGTAAGACAGTACGTCTCTGAACGAACTCTTTTACAAGGAGCTCTACTGCTTACAAACACTATGTGCCACCCCTATATTGTGGATATACTCAGGATCCGCAATTCGCACGAACCGTTACGCTTCCTCATGCTGCTTGAAATACACTGAACGTTTTAAATTGGGCATTTTCAAGGCAAGGCATTTTCAAATTTAATAGGCATTATTTAGGTGTGCATGCTCCATCGTCGACCTCATCGTCACTTTCCATCAGGTGAGATGGAGGTCAAATGCGCACTTATTTTCTTATTAATTGAAAGACTCCCGTGGTTAGTGTAGGTACACGTCTTATTCACAGATGTACAAGGTTCATTTAGCTCATGTATAACTATAAATTTTTAAAACGCCGGTTGTGCAAGCTACGTTAATACAATTTTCAACAAATTTCGACGTTTGTTTATTTATTTATTTTAGAGCTGTTACACACGGCGATTTGTATCGATGTAGTAGCGTGCTTACATCGCGTTTGCATCGTTGCTTATAATCGTGCGCGTATGTAAAGGTAGACGACTCTTATATTAAAAAGGGCTTATATTAATAAGCAGTTTATTTTGTAACATAAATAAGAATGACAATAGTAAGTAAACAGATTCCTGCTGATAGAAAGATCCACACCAATTGCCTGGTCTCAAACTAGGGATTTTTCTGTACTGTGATTACCAAAGCAGCAGAATTCATTCCGGCAACTACTAGGAACACCCAGAGCAGAAACTATTTAGAAAAGTTTGGCCCCAAACTGGCCCTACCGAGAATCGAGGCCGAGACCTTCGCATCCAACGCCCATAGTGCAACCCGTTAGGCCACCGAGATTTGTTTATTATATTTGGCGAAATTGCTTCTACTTTGACAAAATATGATTTTATGCAGATAATTAGGTATTTGCCGAAATCTTCTACCTAAAAAATACAACCACTATATATACACTACATATTGTCTAGGAAAACATGTAACAATCACAGAATCTATGTCACTCAATACGAAGTCCTTGGTCGTGACAGTTTCTTTTTTTAACCGATTTCAAGAAAAGGAGGAGGTTCTCAATTCGACTGTATGTTTTTTGTATGTATGTTACGCGATAACTCCGGTATTTGTGAACCAATTTTCATGATTCCTTTTTGTTGGAAAGAGGGAACCTCCATAGTGGTCCCATTTAATTTTGAAGATTCATTTTTATAAATAGCGCCTAAATTTTAGTATAATGAGCAATTATTTTAATAACCATTAAATCTCATTATACTAAAATTTTGCTATTCTTTAATTCAAGGCGTTTTTCTCTCAGTATACTTTCGGTAGTGAAAACAGATTTTTATTATCTCCTGTGTCAAGTCCCGTATAGTGCGAACTAGGGGATGAACCCGGGTTTGCGCACTTTCCGGTAACCGATTTCAACAAAACTTGGTAATTATATGTAAATCCACGTACTTTTGAGGTCGGTTTTTTAGTACTCTATACTGAGATTATTATATTCCAAACTTATATTATATTAGATTTGCCGTTAGTCTCTTCCTTATATATAATATACCTTTTTTTTTGTTGATGGGGGGAAATCTTCCAAAGATACCAGATGCTTGGGAGGGGGACGCCGGGTTATGTGGGATTCTTACCCACTGAAACCCCCCGGTGGCCTTTTTCCGTGCATGTTACGAGGCTCCGGGATTTGTAATGACCGTCACCGGTGCCTCTTACGCTCTTTGCCTACTTAGGCTCCTCTCGGGCTCTTAGCCCTCGCTATCCCTGCCGAGTACGGCACGGCATAGTGCAACCACCACACTCTACCCGGAGGCGCTGTTTGTATGGACTATCAAAGCCCCCATTCTGGGCGTCCGCAACTCCGAGGTCACCTTTAAGTCGCCTTCTACGACAGGCAGGTGATATCGTAGCCTTCTTCTTAAGCCCAGTGCTACAGGGCTATACATACCTTTTTCTTTTAGTTCTATTGGTAGGATTATGCCGGACAGCCGCGGAAACACCCCGCTATAGGCCCTCTCCCGGTCACGTGCGGCGATCTCCTCCTGGAGCATCACCACTTCACAGTAGAAGACTACTATCTCATGGGTCTCTTGATCGGCCAGCACAGCCGCTACTACACCTGGCGGCGAACCGGTCCGCTCGGAGGGCCACGTGGGGCACATACATAATTTACCTAACGTAACTTAACAAAATTTTTTTTTCGCAGCGTTTATGGAGCCCGATCACCTAAGCAAGCGGTACCGAGCGAAGCGATCGACGCAAGAGCGGCGGCGGCAGCAGCGCGACGCACCATACGTTATATACCCAGAAATACTCGTTATTGTTGATTATGACGGTTATAGGTCAGGGATTATTGCGATTATATTCGTTTTTAAGCGTTGATTTTCACAGGTGAACAGATAGACTCTGTCCCTCACACAAATATGTAGTAAAATATACATATATACATACTATACTTGTAACATATATATACAGGGTTACTTATAAATACTAACAACCTCGCATCCATAAACAACAACTTTTACTCCATGACTTTTAATAATTCGTCAGATTTTACTTTCGTACAAAAATAAAAATATTTAAACAGATCGTTCCAAATGGTGATAACACTGTGCAGTCCGATGCAAAACGCAGGAGCGGAGGGTGGGCGTCGTCAGGAAGGACACGTGCATATTTGAACTTACTACCAAATACAGGACTCTAAAACTGAACTTAGACATACGCTACACCGACAATAATGTTACATTGACATTACTCGGACGCTACGCTACTTCGACAATATCAATGCCTTAGTTTCTCAAACTCATATTTTATAAAGAGTGATTTATACAGGAGATGACAAAACTTTCTGTTTATTTTAAATTTCTTATCAGGGGTGTTAATTTGGATGTATTACGTTAAGAATAGGGAAAAGCCAGTGTGTAGGTAAATACGAAGGAAATGTGATGAGACATCAGCCAGCAAAATTTGTATATACAATCCAATTTTTGCATTTCAGTAACTTTGTGCTTTAAGATAGGAGTTTAAGAAAGTACGGCGACGATATGTTACATCGACAAGATTTCACTCAGACACTAAGCTATTTCGACAACACACACGAAATGTCAAATACAAACCTAAAAAGTGTCAGATAGTATAAAACAAAAACTTTAAAAATATTTTTGGTAAATGTATTATGTTTTGTAAAACGTCATAGGACGAAAATGTTTTTTTATGGTGTTAATAATAGCCCTGCGAAGTTGTTAGTATTTTACAAATGTCATTATATGATGCTGTACCTGATACGAATGTTGCATAAAATTTCTGGTTTTCAAGTAAAAGTACTTTTAATAACGTCTATTTCATTGTAATAATTTTGTATTTGTTACATACAAGTGCGCAAATCTGCAATAAAATGTACAGAATTTTCTGCGAGCTACAAGTAGTATTATCCAAAATCAAAACACTAAAGGTAGTGTACATAGTCAAAAACATCTTTGTATTTACAATAATAAATAACACACACACTCAAACATAGCCCCGCACTAGGGAAACCCTGTGTCGCGGGTGCCATGGACACACACATAGACAACCACAAATTACACCTAAACTCACGAGAGAAATAACTGTAGGCCATACAAATATTTCTCCCGGCCCGGGAATCGAACCTGGGACCTCTGCGTGGCAGTCTGGCATGGTAACCGTTCGGCCACGGAGGCAGTTGCAATGCACCCACCCACCGTCAATAATGTTTCCCACAATTTCGCAAAGATTTCTTCTAATAACATTAATTATTACGAATATTCCGTGGTAACTGGTCGTTTTTTAACAGGTTACACGGCGGCGACAATGTGCAAATTAAACGGTACTTCGTATCGTTCTGGAACGGCGTCGATCTCAGATACAAGCTGCTCAAAGGACCCAGAATACGGATCTCCATAGCTGGTATTATTATATCTCGGGTAAGTAAGATTACAAAGGTAGACTACTCATTTTTAACCTTTTAATTGGTATAAACGGCAGACCGTCTGATGGTTCATTTGATAGAAAATAATAAATAACCGTTGCCTACAGAAATGTCTGATATTAAGGACGCATTTTTAATAACCCAAGTAATAAATAAAAAGGGCGGTGGTGATATCCAGGCGGGTTCTGCATTAAAATGGAACCCTTTCACCAGTAAAAGTTTTAGTATAATTTTTAACCTAAATTTTCATGTTGTAGGTGGAAAAATTAAGCATACAATTTGTTACCCTTGCAAAATCGTATCAGGCTTTGATTACGTGTTCCTTTTGAGAATGAATGAAGCATTGTGAAGAATGAATTAATGAAATATTCTTTATTGCACATTAAAATTACAATGACCACACAGAACAGTAATGTAATGTCTATCACAGAGTAAGGCAATGTACAACAGCCGGCCTTATTGCTGAGTAGCAATTTCTCCTTGGCAACCTTAGGATGGAAATTTAAGAGTTGGGGGTGCAACCTAAGAATATCTTGTAAAGAAAGCGGTTTATATAAATACACTACTCATCAATAAAGTAAATATATAAATAATAATAATAAATACATATATTTATAGAACGTATACATAAATATTAATATATTATGTATAGTAATAAAATTACTTAATACTTTTGTATAAAATAAATAATAAATAGTAATAATAATAAATAACAAATAATAATAATAATTAATATTAATGATAATTATAACAAAGAAAGATTATAATATTAAGCAAAAAGGAAATAAAATTAAGGGAATGGACGAAAAAAAACAGAATTAGTAGTTAAGGAAATGTTCGTCGTTTGAAGGAATCAAGAGAAGAGGATTTATGGGTATAATGTGCACCATATTTTTTAAACTCACGTGCTCTTATAGTTCTAATTTATTATTTAGCTTTAATAGAGAAGTTGAATGTGAGATATAAAGTCAAAGATATGCTAAAGTCAAATTGGACCAAGAGAACTTAAAACTTTCTAAATTCGTAATTAGACTCTGCTAGATCTAGAGCTCACTCTTTAATTCAGGCACTTTTAAAATTCTATGCACAGGGTTAAGAGTATGCCAACTTTGACACTTAAGATTTAAATATTATATTTAATTAATGCATATATTGATATTTTACTACTACGATTTTCATATTATATTTTTTGTGTAAATACACCACTAACCTGTTATTATTTACGTGATTTTAAGATTTAAGTTCAGCCCTATGCCATTTGCAGTACAAACAGTACAAAACTTGATGTGCTCTTAACTAGTAATTCAAAGAAGATACAGTTAGGTACTTTTATCAACATATTTAATTTATCAAGTACATTTTTATGTATTAGACATTAGTTTAAAATTGACCATCTCATCAGTTTCAATGCAAAGTTCTTCTAACAATGTCTTCTTAGACTTGGGATATTCCTCCAGAATTGCATCCAGAATCTCTGAACTTATTCTTTTGCGTTTCCTAAAAGAAATTTTAATTGTTATTAACAATTATGTTACTTTAATTTATACAACATATCAAATGAAGCACCTATTATTTGTATTAACACACTAATTTACTCTATTAAATTATTAAGATGGTTTTATTTAGGGTTTGTACAGCCCTCCATTACAGCAACCACTGATTGAATTCGTCTAGATCAAGCCTATCAGGTCATCTGTTGGTGGTAATTCCACTAAGTTCTCTGCCTAATAACAGAGTTATTTTTTGTAATTTATTCAAATTGCTTATATAAATAAAAAATCTATAGTGATTAAAAACTAATTTAGTGATTTAAATTAAAAATATATTTATGAAATTTATATCTAATGCTGAGTAAAAGCTTAATATTTGTAATATGAACCCACATTATAGTTACATTACGTATTATATTTATTATTGTAATTATATATTACTAAACTAAAAGCTAGATATCTGTTCAACCTGTATTCTTTCAATAATTTTTCATGTTCACATAATAGTTTTTTTTTTTCATCTGCACCAATAACTTCAGTGGAGCTTCTCAGTGTTGCTAATTTATTCTCAAACACAACAATTCTTTTTTCAATTTCCTCTATTTGAGTTTTTGCTAATTTGTTAGTTGGTAAAGAAGTTAGGTTCTTTAGAGTTGTTTCAGCTGTTTTTAAGGAGTTTGTTTTTTCTGCTAAGCTGGCGTTTAGTGCTTTCAGTTGAGTATCATAGTCTGTAAAAAAGTTTTCAAATTCGGTATTTATTTTTAAATTTATTATTCATTGCACCTTTAAACACAAAAAGTAAGATTGCTGATTAGATTTTGGTTTAATGTATTGGACTGTACGGAAGGGGGCACTATGGAAATGACTTAAAATCTTTTTAAAGATTTTTTGTTTTAAATTGTTTTTAGTGTTTGTTTCGGATAGATTAGACCTAAATAAACACGTTTGGTTCTTATTATTTTTTCTTCGCAGGCGATTGTTTCAGAGAAAATGAAGATGAAAGATTTCATTTACCAAGGCTACAGGACTTTTTTAAAGTGGCATAAATTGGTTTTAGTGTTTGTTTCGGATTGATTAGACCAGTTAAGTCCAGTTTCCATAATGCCCCCTTTCCTACCGCCTGACCGTTATGTAATATTGTGGTACCTATATAATTATCGTATTCTTTTTTATTTTAACACTAATTCCGTTTCGGGTCCGAAACACCGAGACCAGATTCAATTTAGAAAATTTCTATTCCAAATTGATCCTACCGAGTATTGATCCCTTTACCTCCTCCATCCAGGGCTCTCATTAAAATTTATTGAGCCAACGAGATTGTCAAAATTATTCAGACATAAATATCTGCCTTTCTTTGATACCTTACAAAGATTATTTGTCAGAGTATATAATAACGAAGACAAAATAACCACTATCACTGTCTACTGGCAAAAACTAAATACTAAAATAAATAAATACCATGAAAATATCTTAGTTTACAAAAATCTTTTGAATATTTTTAAAGACATTGTAAATCTCATTATTAGACGCATCTTCTTACCTTCAACATTATTATCTCCTTCAGAACTATCAGGCTGTAAAGCAGCATAAACTTTTTGTTTGCCGTACAGTTTGCATCTGATTTTGGCATTATCACTCAACGCGTCTAATGCTTTTTGGACTGCGCCTTTTGTAAATGCACCCCGTAAATTCACAGTAACATCTGCACATGAATAAGGCCTATTTGTATCTAATAAGTATTTTAGAACTGCGTCACTGGCCATTTTGTGAAAATAAGAAACACTTTAAAACATTAACAACAAGAAAACCACAATCGGAACTTTTCCAGTTGCCGCCAATTGTCTTTTTTTTTGTATATTGGCTTTGCGGTAGCGGAATAAATCCATCCAGCCAAATGTTCAATAATGTCTTCCTATTTTAAAATCCTGTATTTTAAGTAGTTTTATATAAGATCATAAATTTAGTATATCCATAGATTGGCTCTGAAGTATTGGAGACGAGACTAAAACAAAAATACATCTGTGTGCGTATAATGTGCATGTGTGCAAGATAAATAGTGTTGCGCCATCCACTGATTTAATTTTAATATCGATCGATATTACACCGGCATTTCACTTCGTCGTATTCACCAAAATGTCTTATTGCAAAACACGGAGACGTTAATTAACTGATTAATTAATGATTCAATACAACAGATGGACACACAAGTGATCCTATATGAGTATCATATTTCGGAACAGAACAGAACTCTAACAACAAGAAATCACTGATTGACATTCACGAGAGTAGTGCTACACAAAAATCCATTAATTGTAAGACCTGCATGAATAATGTGGGCACAGAATCAGAACGTAACTTTACCCTTTGCTTGGCGAGTTTTCCTTTTTAGATGAGTTACATCATGAACATGTTACCATGACTAATAAACGTCCGTTTAACATTATTTCACATTATAAAGCCAATTATTTTTCAAAAATAAACGAAATTTGTTTCGTTGTCAGCTGACCCTAGGTTCATGCAGGCTCATAGCGTATAATGAAGTGGTCTCGTCTACCCATCTCGCTCTAACATACGTGTATACTAACGCTCTTTCACTTGCATTGCCAATCTATGGGTACCTAGATACTAAATCTATGTATAAGATACACAATCGAACCATAAATCAGAAAAAAAAATTAAATGTACTTATATAACTTATATATAATTCTTATATACTTGTATAAAACGACCATTCAATCAATATTTTTGTGAAATCATAATAATTTGTGTTTTTAAATCAATAAAATAAAATATGAAAATTGTAATATTTTTATCTAGTTATACAAATATCAAACACAACACTTGAAGTCATACGTAGGCAAGCATGTCATTTTACATTTTTAATTGACAACTAAAAAAGTTTAGATTGTAGTTGGTCAATATGAGAAATTCTAGCAAGCAAGTATACATTGCCTACCTACCAATGACGTCATGTGTTCTGAGTTGACCTGTAGTGACGTTAGCGCGGCAATTTCTTTTATTACATTTTAAAATAGTTTTAGGGACAGAAAGCTTAATTTTGAAATAAAATAAAACGTTTTCCTTGGGATGCTTTGTGACGCGACAAACTTTATACAAAATTTTCATTTTCTTGGCTGTACTTATAATAATATATCCATTATGGGTAATTTCATAAACTTTTCAGAAAAGTTGTCCGATTCCACTCTTTGATAGGTTCTTGATAGGTCCACAAACTTACTTGACAGTATTTGGAAATTTATATGATCGATTATGGTGACGGATATTACAAGCAAACACTAAAATCGATTAATATGTAAAGAAATGTTAATTGAAATGGTTAACAGGAATAACAATTTATTAAATTTCTATTCATAACATAGTTGTTTCATAAAGTTGACATAATTGTTAAAATAAACATAGACGTTCATAAATAAGATCAATACCGAATATGAAATAAACACGTTCAAAAACTAGTTTCATATCTAAGTTTAGGAAATTAGCAATCAATTTTTTCAAGGTCGAGAAAGTTACGTAAACACGTCCGGATCACGTCAAACTTGTTCTAGTATCCACGTGACAACGTTTATGTTCCACTTTTATGCATACATGCATAATATTACGCCATATTATGGTGTCAGTTATAGTAATTTATACAGTCTTATTTGTAAAATACTAACATACTCCCAGGACTATACGAGTATTACTAACATCATACACAGCTTTTTTACAACTTTTGTTTCACGACTTTTACAGAACGTAATAAATTTACTAAAAATGAAGTTTTGAGTTTTTGTTATATTCACTGAGAATTTTTCAATCAGCTGTATTTGGTAGTATGGTAGTAGGCAATGTTGCCAGGGCCCTTGACTCGAAAGTTACATTTCGTTACCTACCTTAAACTTTGAACACACATTTTTGCTGTAAAAGTTGCATTTTACGAGTTGGTTCGATTTTTAGTAATTAAAATTCTAAGTGTAATATGTCTTTTACAGTTAGAACTTTTAATTAAAAAACGAACGAAGGTATTAGGCGTATTTATACAGTATTTTTATATATATAATACGCCTGAATCTTAAAAATAAAAAATTAAGTACGCTCTAGAAAAATCAAGCTACAATCAGTAATTGATTATTTCATTTTGTTTGGGCCATCTTAGAGTTACTTTCAGTTATTTTATTGCCTAATTTGGGTGCGTTCGTAAACTATTTAGAATTTACAATAAATATCTGCGCATGTGTTGAATATTTTTTCAAGCAATTCATTTTCCCACCCTTCCTCCACATAAAATTAATGAAATAAATAACACAAACAAAACTACAGTCATAGATTAACTGCATGAAAAAAAATCCAACACAAGCAGCTATTTTGCACGATTTTTTAACTTTCACTGGGTTCGCGGAGCAGCAAATTAATTTACTTCCATTTTTATTAAAAATCTAAATCTCTGATATTTAATAATCTCTCAAGTCAACAATAGTTACTTACATATTACGCGAGATGGTCAAAAGTTACGAAAAATGTAAGAAATGTAACGATCTGGCAACACTGGTAGTAGACCCCACCCCTGTCCTGTGTTTTGCACCGAACTCGTATTTACCTTAGCGCTTCCTTTTGTTACCGTACAGACTTGTCTTTGATTTGCGACTTGTTGTTGACAGATTTGTCACTGTGTGCGAACAATTTAAATATTTTGATTTGTGTATGAAAGCAAAATTTGATGAATTATTAAAAAACAGGCAAAAAAAATTGTTGCATATTATGTTAGTAATATACTGTTTTACAAATAACCCTGTTTTAATTAATTGCATTAACTAATACACGTCAATTTCTTTAAGAAAACAATAAGCGCGTAATAATGTTAATATTTCATTCAGTCAACATTATTAAGCGTAGTGTCAGGTACTATATACATTATAAAAAATTTAAGCAAATAAAGCGCTTGTGATTTACATATGATTTACAATCTATGTTAGAGGTTAATTAAGAAACTAAGAGAACCGCTTAATTGCGCAATGGCAATTTTAAATATGAAATGGGCATACGACTTATGTAAATAAAACATTATCATTTTATAATATTTATTTTATTTGAATATCATAATATTTTTGCTAACATGATATTCACGTCTAACAGCTACTGTTTAGGGTGCTTTTATTTTTAACCGATTTCAAAAAATAACGTAGGTACTCATTCATAGTCCCGCACTAGGGAAACCCTGTATTGCGCATGCCAAGAACACACACATGGTCAACCATAAATTACACCAACTCACGAGAAAAAATGCAGGCGATATAAATATTTATTCCGGCCAAGGAATGCCGGGACTACAAACACAGTTAGCGTCAGCTGTTAGAAACTTATTTTATTTTCCACGATGGTCGAGTGACTTGCACTCCGGTTTCAAGGTGTCGCCATATCTGAGGTCCCGGGTTCAGTCAATGTAGAAAACTTTTCTATATTGTCTCGGGTATAGGTGTTTGTGGTACCGTCGTTGTTGCCGATTTCCATAACACAAATGCTTTAGTTACTTACTTTGGGATCGGAGCAACGTATGTGATATTGTCTAATATATATATATTTATAATAACGTACACACTCAACGTAGCCCCGCACTAGGGAAACCCTGTGTCGCGGGTCCGACATGCTAACCGTTCAGCCAAGGAGGCAGTTAATATTGAATGTTTTCTTAAACACTGACTTTAAATAAATACAGCTGTAGGTAATTAAACAAATAAATCGCGTATATTTATTTCTTCAAACAAACCAACGTTTCCGGCTCTTTACTGGAGGTCTACCCTCGGTCTCTGTAAGACGTCCGTCCGAAAGAATGACTGTCAAATAAGTAATTCTCGACCAAAATTAAAAGACAATGTCAAGTACGAAGCTTCATGCGCATCATGCGTTTTTACTTTAGTCGAGTATTATCTACTTATTTGATAGTCACTGTTTCGGACGGATGTCAGACGGAGAACGAGGGTACAGGCTCACAGAGCCAGATACAAACATATTATGGCACGACAAAGCTATGGGTTGCGATTTTATTGTTCCAATTAATTTTATATAATGTCAAGATGATTAATTTCTGTACTACAAGTTTTCTAGGATGATCCCTGTGACACTTCACAAAATTGTACATAATAGAACCTTGTAAGGACGTCAACTAATTTACGTATTTTATAAACTATTTTTATAATTGTCGCTTTTAAGTGAATAAATTTTGTTTAAGCAAATATAAAATTAAAGTAAAAGTAACACCAAATTAGTGATATATGAGTAGAGAAACAATTTTTTTTTTAATTATCTTTACGACAACGTACAAAGGTTACTTCATTAGACTGCATTTGCCAGAGATGAGGAGATTAAATGAATGAATATATAGTGCGTACACGAGTTTAATCTATTAGGTAATTAGTGATGTGATATTAATGTTTTTAGTCTACATTATGCATTGACTTACAAATAAATGGACGACGGGTCTAATACACAAACCACGAAAAAAATGTCCCAAGTCAACCTATTTAAACGTAGTGACATGTAAAGGAATATGAAAAAGCTAAAACGTTGAATTCAAATTATAATGTCATCGCAGTACTGTCAAATTTTGCTTGCTTCGCTGTCAGTCGAACAAACGAAGACTAACGCGTGAATGACGCTCTGTATACGATTTTAACGCCATATAAGTTCGGACACTTTTTAGCGCGGACCCGACGTTCATATAATTGTAAGTCAATGACATTATGAGACTTTTTTTAAATATCAATCGAAATGGCTGAAAAATAGAAATAAACTAGAAATGAACCTAAGAACTCGATGAGTACAGCTATATTTATTTATTTAAATCGCTACAACACCATTAAAAATATATATTCATGTTTTATAGGGACGAGATGCCACACCTTACCTCGAGAAAAATAGAGTTGGACGTGACGCTATAGACTCAGCTGCCGCGCTCACTGACATGGGCAAGTATCTGTTCAGGGAGCGACGGCTGCCTGTCTACGATATTGCTGTTGCTATCACGAAGTAAGTACCTAGGGGTCTACTCTGATTGTCCGTCCAACATATTTCCGAAACAATTACTGTCAAATAAATAATACTCGACCGTATTAAGTCAATGTCGAGTATGAAGCTTCATTCGCATCATGCGTTTTTTAATTCGGTCGAGTATTACTTATTTGACAGTAACTGTTTCGGACGGATGTCGGACGGACAACGAGTACAGGGCAAGGTTTTAATAATCAGTTGGTAAGGGCGGTAGCCTCAGAGTGGCAAACAGACGCTGGTTCGAGTGCCGTCTTATCGAAGGGATTTTTCTTTGTGTTTCTTCGATCTTTGTATTAGTAAAAATAGCAAAAATATTATTCGGTGTTTTGTAGAAAAGGCGTAAGCAACATTTCGTAGGTTTTTGAAGGGAGCATGTTTTAGGTTTTAAGAGAGGTTGTAACCTCAAATGAGTCTGGTTGATTCCGCAAAACAGTGAAAGTGTTGAATCAATCACTATGTAAAAAAATATATATTAAAATTGATTCCTGAAAATTTTCAGGATAGAAAAAAAAACACTTTACATATACCAATGATTTTTTTTTTATATCAACTGAACTAAATAGAACACGTATACTATACGATATATACTTTTCAAATGGCTTTCATTTCGTTTGTAAAAAAATAAATTCTGAAATAAAGCCAGTGTCCCTGGCGCTCGACCCAGGCAAAACGAACCGTATTAATAGAGTAAGAGTTTGAATTCGATCTGAGGTAGTATAGACTATTAACGACTGTTTTAAAATCCAACTTAATTAAAACCAAACTTGAATTTTGAAACAGGAAATAAATATTTTAAAACAGACGGTAAAACTCAAAGCATGCTCCTCTGAAAAATCTACGAATTGTTGCTTACGCCCTTCCTAGAAAACATCGACTATATGAATATCATTGTAGTAAAACTATCATGATGTTCAATGAAAATAATTTTTTTAGGTTTTAATAAACTCAATTTGAAATAATTAAAAAACTAATTCAGAATGTGATATTACAGTTACACACTTTTGCTAAGATTGCAGACATTATAGCAAAGGTATACGTATTGTAATAAAAATTGCATCATAGAATGCCTGCCCACGTGAGGAAGACAAACTCCTTTTATGCATTAACATAGAAATGATATTTTTACGGCATCTGTAGCCATGATCTTGACTCCAAGTTGAGCAAGACAAATAAGAATAACTGTTACTAAGTTTCCACATAGGTTTTGTATTTTAATAAGAGGTAGAAATAAATACCTAGGCAATTTCTTCGTGTATTTTTTTTTCATATAATGCTTTTTTTATGCATTTACCATTTGGAATTCCAGGTAACAGAGTGAGTATACAATTAATAATTATAGTATTTGGCGCCATTATTCAAAGATAACTGTCAAAATTACTTTACAAGGTTAGTTATTTGTACCCCGGTGACGGTCGAAACAGTTGAAATGAAGACACCAAAAACTAATTTGACCAACAGGTATGACATGTGCCGACGACGGAAAGGTGGTCGCTGTACAAAAGGCACCGCTGGTAAATTAAATTAATTTTAAACCAAACATTCATAGGATTGTGATTGGTAACCGCGTGACATTAACCA
This sequence comes from Hyposmocoma kahamanoa, assembly GCF_003589595.1. Taxonomy (NCBI): domain Eukaryota; kingdom Metazoa; phylum Arthropoda; class Insecta; order Lepidoptera; family Cosmopterigidae; genus Hyposmocoma; species Hyposmocoma kahamanoa. The sequence goes on along the minus strand of NW_020653391.1, from coordinate 4,127,600 downwards.
GCTTACGATTGGAGATAATTAATTTGGCTTTATAATTTTTAATATACGAGGTAAAGGATTTGGTAATGGCGCTGAAGCAAATTTAGATGTACACTAAGTTCACACAATACACATAGTTGATAGCACTACCTAGAGTCGTCTATTGTAGGTCAAAAGTAATATTGTATTAAATTTTTAGGGTACCATGAAGGAATGAGAATTTATTATTAACATTTAATTGAGTTTGATATATTTCCGTGCCCTTTCAGACTAGACATGTGCAGGAGGCAATATGCGAACGATGCGTGCAATAGAGGGACCGCAGGTAGGCGTGTGTCGGAGAGACACAACCTTTCCCAGAAAGCACGCCTTTACTCTTTCATTCGTCCCTCACTCCCTTTATGTTACACGAGAATTCACACTCAAAACCCTCCCGTGAATCCAAAATGTCATATTCGCACTTGTGAATAATATTCTATCTTTTCTGCAAACATTCTTCTCTTCTATAAAAATGTACATTTCTCTGATCTGTCGTAGTTAATTTTGTACATAATTTATTTATTTCCATCATTATGTAGTCTAGTATGGAATCATTCAATCTTTCTTGTATAATTTATTCATTGATTGTGGAGTGTCACCGTTGAAATTCATTTCTTTTCAAATTTATTATATTTTTAGCCAGCTGAAATCTTCAACATAAGTACCAAGTTCGCCGTGTAAGATTTATTTAATTTATTCAAATTATGCTGCAATGGTATTAGGCGGTTTATTATATTGTAATTTATGTGGCGATATGTGCATGCTCAAAATTTATTAAGTCTTGTGTGTACATTGTACAGTGTAACTGTATGTTTCGATTATCGTTGACCAGTGATGGGCAGTGGGTGAAAACCCAATTAACCCGCCCGGATTATAACCTGGTTTTTACTCATTTTAGCCCAAAATCGTGGGCAGAAACGGCTAATATGGAATTTTGCATAATTCTGTACTTATTATAAATTTCGATGTAAAAAAATATTTTTTAGACGAAAAAGAAGCAACTCCACTCAATACCCACCTTGCAATCCTATGGATTAAGGATGCAAATTACAACTTGACTTTTATGAAGATCGATTCTAGTGCATACGATCTTTCTTATCGATTTATTTTAATGCGATTTCCAAGCGAATCGATTCAATGGAAAGACAAATCGAATCATCTAGATCAGAAAGCTATAAACATTTTGTAATATTTGTTTATTAATTAAATTAACAAATATTTACTTGTAAAGTTTTTGCCTTCGATTTTGAAGCGTTAATGGGTTATAACCCGATTTAAACCCATTACAACCCGGGCGCTTGCCCATCTCTGTTGTTGACACTTATTTCGAAATTTCCATTGGCATCTTAGCATTAAAGATTACTTGCCAATAAATAGTAACAAGAAAGTTACGTAAGATTTGCGACCAGGTGGCCCTACCTCCCATGAGCCACTGAGGTCATGATAAAGTTAATTGGATGCCCTTTATGTGTAATTATCCAAAAAATTATTTCTCGATTCAACATTAACTGTAATCGAGAAATGCAAACAGGGTCGAAAGTCAAGGGCTACCTCCCTAGTAGCGACTTTTTTTTTGACATGACAAATCGAGCGGGATAATTTAAAAGGTTGTTTATTTATTTCTTAATTCTTTCGTCAATAAATATATACATTTATTTATTTAGCTTATCGACCCATCAGGTTAAACAGGTAACAAATAATTAAAAACTCAAAACGTAATAATACTTTTATACTAAAATTAATTTATGTAAAAATTGTACCTAACTACAAAAACCCGCCATTTTGTGTATTATCTCTTCCGTCAAAATGTGAAACGTTTGTTTGTATTTTTAGTTCAGACTTAGGACGTAGTATTCGTTCTTACATCTAAGTATTCGTTCTTACTTAATAACTATCGCATGTACTTATACTAAAATATTGAAAATTTCAATATTCAAAAGAATGCTACTTGTGAGTAGGTATATGTTATTTACTATTTCTAAGTATACATAACGTAACAATATGTGTGCATGGGGGCTTTGCATGTTTAACTAAAGCACGTTCTGCACAACAATGCATGTGGATGATCTTTGATTGCGCTGATATAAAGCCGAGTTTTTTTTTCATTTCGCACTCTATGGCTAGTGCCTGTACTAGTGATGGTAAGTGAAAAAAATATATCGATATGTATCGGATCTACATTTATAAACAGTATCGATATTTACTGACAAAATTTGCCCAAAGCCAATATGTATACCTACAAACATTAAAAAAAAAAATTAAGTACCTAACCAAACCTTCAAACGTACACGTGTTAACATGTAATTTTTCATGCTGCCCCAAATGGTAAATATCACACTGAAATGCGTTCAAAAACATAACGACGATATATAGCGATTATTTTCTGAAAAAATATGCATATAATGGTATACCGATATTTTTGACCTAAGCCTAGCTTATGCTTGAAACGAGTAATCTAAACACGGACAAAGTTTTGCATTGCTAATGTCAGAGATCATTTTATGCATTTTTGAGGCGATAGTTGTACACCTAATCATCTATTGCATGTACTCCTGTTATTTTAGACTTATTTTCACTTAATATTGTCACATCATAACTATCTGGAAGAAGAAAAATCGTCTTTATTTTATTTGTAAGTATGTAAAAATTGTGATGTAAATAAGTAAATATATATCGTATCGTACCAGAAGTAAAAAAAAACATTTATTTTCTATTACAATATTTGCTTTACGTAGCTTTTTCCTCTATTATCCGGCCATTCCTTCTTTATAATAGTCTTTTAGTTTCTTCTCTATAGTCTTTTAGTTTTCTAGTTTCGTCACGTTTATTTTTGACATATTCCAAAATTGATGTTAACGGTCAAGTGTTCGCAGGCAAATGTGCGTATCCCATAGCCAGATAAACCGGTAATCTAAGTAGAGTTTCTGGAATGGAAAGAAAAATTCCCAACTTTTTCCCACGTTCTGGCGCGAGTTTAGTCTCAATTTACTTTGCCACGGCGAATTTGTGCATAGCAAAATTAACTTTATGTTAAATATGTAACGTTCAAACTAGATATGACGACACTCTAGCTGCGGGAATTAGCGAGACTGTGCGAGAATTCTCTGGAAGATGCGGGACCTATTTTTTGGTTTGTATCTAGTTTGTACGTTACACAATTCTGTGGCTCTAGTGAAAAGGGGTGAAAGTAAAAAGGATAACTTTACAAGGATACGCGAAAAACACTTAACGCTTAATATCATATCAAGCTTTAACTGTTTTTCGCGTCTCCTTGTAAAGTTGGGTTTTTTTACTTTTACCAGGATTTTACAAGGATGTGGTTACAAACATTTCCTTTCCATTTCAATCCGTGGTAATATATTTTGAGGCTTAGGAAATTGAGATTTATACGACACGACACGATGACGACGTGAAAATGAAAAAACTGTAATAATGTTAATCTCTTTAAACTTATCTCTCAAAGACACTTTGGGGCCCAGATTGTAAATAGCCCTAACCGCACGTTTCTGGAGGACAAAGATTCTATTCATATCGGCGGCACTATCCCAAAGCAAAATGCCGTATGACATTAAACTGTGAAAGTAGCTGAAGTAAACAAACTTCGAAGACTTTCGAAGTCTGAAAGTTTTCGTTTTTTTAAACCGCGTGCACTACAGAGCTGAGCCGTTTTGATAACTGACTTATATGTAAAGTAAATCCAACAGGATAACATGTCGTCTAAAATCAAAACATGTGGTTCGCCAGGTTACCTGTGTTCGGCAGTTGAATGCAATAGTTAAAGGAGTAACGGAAAGTGTGCAAACATGCTTGAGAAAATTAGTAGTTTATGTAACTGTTACATAATGAAAGGCATTATAGCTCGATTAGGGTTTGTCGAGCCGACAGGCGAGTTTCATAAAAACATCTCACGAATGTTTTAAAGCTTAATTATGTACAGTTACATACACTGCTTTATCTACACACATATTATAAGCGATCTGTGATGTGTTCAGGAACGACTGGCGAAATGGCGGCAAATAAAAACTTTTCTCACGCATGTCACACAACCGTAGCTTTTATTTTTAATTCATAGACAAACGTAGAATTGGCCCCAACCATAATATCGTTCGATATCAAGTAACGTGTGAAATTGTCAAAATTGTTTGCTATTGACATTTCATTTCGAATAAAACTTCATCTTGACTGATATTACAATTGAGGTCCAATCAAATTGTTTTGTTTTTCAGAGATGTTCGAAATTATAAAACTTTCACAGATAAGTGTTCTAACAAAACAATTACGCTGGTCGTAATTTGCGGTTTTTGAACACATTATAGATAGTTTATGATATGTGTGTAGATAAATATATTTAAAATAGAATATGTTGAATAAATTGTGACGAAATTGGAATTCCTATTATAAAATATATATATTTTCGGTAGATAATAATTTAATACAAGTATTATGCTCAGGGTTTGCGTATGTCGGCGGCGCATGTGTTGTAAACAAGAGACTGGAAAAAGTAAACTCGGTAGCCATCATTGAAGATACCGGAGGTTTCTCTGGCATTATTGTGGCCGCCCATGAAGTTGGACATTTGTAAGTATTATCCACGTCGTCGTAACATTTTTTTACGATATCAAGTGACAGGAGGAACAAGTCGTGTGACTGGTGATACCTAAGTGACATTTGTACCTATAACAGTTACCTACAAATATCCGCAAAGTAATTTTGCACATGAAACCGAACACTGTCGTAACTCAAAAATGGTGGAATTGAGAAAACAAGATTTGATAGTTAAAAAAAAATACTGAATGAATCTTACTGCGAATTGAAATTGTCACGTATTAAATCAATAAACTAATTTTATTTAAATCGGTTAACTAAAACATTTAAATTGGTTGCTTTCTGTTTAGTCGATATTTTTTGTCTGTTTAAATTATTTTTTGAAGGAACACTTGTCTTTTAAATCAGTGTTTCAACTAGAAATGTACAAAGTTTGTTTTGTAAATATGAAAATCTTGCTTAGGTCGCCATTATTTATACATAGAATCTATTTTCATCCTTCAGATTGGGGGCAGTCCACGACGGCAGCCCCCCTCCGTCATACCTGGGTGGTCCAGGCGCCGAGAAGTGCCGCTGGGAAGACGGCTACATCATGTCCGACCTGAGACACACGGAGAAAGGTTTCCGGTGGTCAGCTTGCAGCGTGCAAAGTTTCCATCACTTTTTAAAGTGAGTGTTCCAAGGAGAACTACTAGTGGAAATAAAGTTGTTTTTTAAATAACAGCTTAATTAATCCTTGCTGATTCATAAATGTTCACCTAAACGTGACAAACGGTCTTAAAATATATTTTTTTAAATAATATAAAGTGTCAGGACGGACAAGTCGTGCTCCCGATGGCAACCTACACTCTTGTTCATAACAGTTGCAGTGCCACTCAGAGCTTTAAATCGCAAAGATCTGAGTGGTACTGCCACTGCGCTCGTTACTACGAAACTTGAAGTTGACAAGTCCCATGTGCCTGTAATTTCACCAGCACCCTTTAAAACCGGAACACAGTAATGCTGACATTATTGCTTGGCGGCAGAAATAGGTAAGGTGGCAGTACTACCCTGGAGGAACTCTACTGCTTACTAAATATTCTTTGGAGAAAACTATTTGGGTTGTGACTTTTTTGTGATTAACATTTGACACGTTTAGATACGTTTCTCGAGGTCCATTCTCGTTCGCCGTCCGTAACAATTACTGTGAAATAAGTAACAATCGGCATAATTAAAAGACAATGACAAAGATGAAGCTTCATTCGCATCATGCGTTTTTTTTTAATTTGGTCGAGTATTACTTATTTGACAGTCACTGTTTCGGACGGATGTCAGACGGAGAATTGAACAATATTAACTGACAACATTAATCGAAACTGACACTGGCCCAAGCCTAGTGACCGCCATTAAGGAAATAGAATAGAGTGAGGAGAGTACATGGCCAGATACAAACATATTGTGGCACGACATTGCGGGTGTCTTACGTGAGTGCGAATGCCGATTACGCGAATGAGGATAGTGCGAATACGGTTGCGCGAAAGCTTTAATATTAATAATAATATAATATAACGCACGCACTCAACATAGCCCCGCACTAGGGAAACCCTGTGTTGCGGGTGGAAGGACACACACATGACAACCACAAATTACACCCAAACTCACGAGAGAAATAAATGTAGGACTTACAAATATTTATCCCGGCCCGGGAATCGAACCTGGGACCTCTGCATGGCAGTCCGGCATGGTAACTGTTCGGCCACAGAGGCAGTTCCTTTTACCGTTTGACGCATGTTTTGTAAGCAATTTAAGTAGGGAGTAGAGTTTAAATGCACGATCGTTCATTTGCGCGAATGGTCAGTTGCGCGATAGTTCATTTGCGCGAATGACGATAGCACGAAGACAGTTTAGCAAAAGCTGGAAGGCAAGTTAATTGTTGCAAGTACTCCCATGGCTGCAGTTTGTTGCAATTCTTCGCACCGTCTTCGCACTATCGTCAGCCGCGTAATCGGCATTCGCAATCACGTAGGACATACCGACATCGATATGAGTTGCTATTTTATTGTTCCAATTAATTTTATATGTCAAGATGATTAATTTCTAAGATACATAGGAAATGAAACTGTTTTTCCGGATTTAAATCGCGTATATTTGTTTTTTCAAAGATACATTTATCAATATAATTATCATGATAAATATGATTATAAAATTATCACTTCGAACCTTGCATAATATTAAACATAATATAATAAGAACTGCCTCTGTGGCCGAACGGTTACCACGCCGGACTGCCACGCAGAGGTCCCAGGTTCGATTCCCGGGCCGGGAGAAATATTCGTATGGCCTACATTTATTTCTCTCGTGAGTTTGGGTGTAAATTGTGCTTGTCTATGTGTGTGTCCATGGCACCCGCGACACAGGGCTTCCCTAGTGCGGGGCTATGTTGAGTGTGTGCGTTATTATAATGTTTTTTTTTTATTTCTGGCTTCTATACGAGTGTCTAGTCAGTTACGGGAGTTGCACTTTATATTGACTTTTTTTAAATTTTAATTGTAGTGTTGACTATTTAACACTGCACTTTAAGTCTATTTCCAATACAAAAGTTACAATAATATACTATAATAAAAAAATGTTCTATATCGCCATGTCTGTGAAATGTCACTATTAATTTGTCAACTAATTTTATTCTAAACGACGTTGAATTTTTGTTATTGCTTCCTATTTCGTAGTAAAGATACGATTATAAAATAAACAAGATAACTTATAAATAACAGATTATGTAATAAGAAATTTAAAAATCATTTTTTTATCTCCAGTGGTGATACAGCAACATGTCTATACAACTCGCCGCACGAGGACGATTCTTTACCACGAGTACTGCCCGGCCGGCTACTCACGCTTGACGCGCAGTGCCGGAAGGATAGAGGCACTAGGTAAGGCAACATTTTAAGTTAAGGTATGTCGTGTCGTTGGCTGTATAATCGCTCCTAATGATCAAATGTGTAAAGAAATTGAGAATACACTGGCAAGCGGAAAGGAAGAAATACTGGACCCTAAAGGAGATAATGAAAAGCAAGTACTTACGTGAAAAGAAGGACTTTTAACGTACGCATTCTTCCATTCCTGACTTGTGGGTGCGAAACATGGCCACTAAATAAAGTACACAGAAGCAAACTACGACGGGTCAGCGAGCAATGGAGCGCAGCATGCTCGGCGTGAGGTAAATTCAAAAAGTGGGGAATTACAGTATTAGGAGACGTATCAAGGTAATAGATTTGCGTTCAAAGGTAGATCAGGCAAAATGGAGCACAATAGTCACCAATTGGTACGCACGTGGTGCAAAACGTAACAGAAAGCGACAACATCAAAAATGAGGAGGATGAGCTGAAGTTAAATGAAGGCCTATGTTGGAGAAGAGTAGCTCTTAATAGAGCACACTGGAAATATCCGGTGGAGGCCTATGCCAAGAAGCACACTGAGTTAAGAGATATTTTGTAAACATTTAAAATGCAATATAAAAAGTATTTGTAACTCAGCTTAAAAGGGTTAATAAATAAATAAATTTCGTGTATATATTTTCTTACCAAATGACGTTTTTCCGCCCCGGCGGAGTCGTCACGCATAAGCACCTTGACCCTTCCACGTGATTACGCTGCTGTTACCACTATCAGTCGACCCATTGCTCCACAACCACAACCCAGGCAGTTACCAACGACGGAGTAGAAGAAACGGGAACTCATCTCTGTAGCTGTGTCGTCAATACCACGAGACGAGTTGACCAGTGCGACTAGGACGGTTCCAAAAAGGTGGAACAGAAAAAGAAGTACACCAGCCGTAACTTTAGTGGCACCGCCCCGACTCGTCCTAATAGTTGCGTTTAGAATCCACACAAATTTAATTCGAAGTGTATTCCATAGCATTTAAGTTTATTTGAAAAGAGCAATCCCTAGAGTTTCTTGCTCGTTCTTCTCAGGGAGGTCAGCGCCAGCGTAGTGAACGAGCAGTAGCTTAAATGTGACGTTTTCAAGTGTAAATTTATTTTACCTATGGAATAAATAATCTTTGACTTTGACGTTCAGCAGTACCGACGATGTTGTTATATGTGTCACGGCAAAGTCTGTGGATATTGTGGAGTATATACGGGTAAATTGTATGTTGCATGTATGTTAGTACTTAAAAATAAAAAAATAAAGAAAAATAAAAGCGATAATACGATTTTGGAAAAAAACTTTGACGAAGTGGCTAATTAAAAAACAATATTAACGAAATGAATGTCATAATGAAATAATATGCTTTATGCACAAGTTTCTTTTAAATTATGCACTTATATATTAAACATTGTACGCCAGTAGCGGGTAGATTGTGAGGACGATATTTATGTATATAATAATAGGTTGGGGAAAAAGTTCTTTCGTATTTCATTGGTGTAAAGTTGTATTAAAATCTCTTTGGCTGTACAGTATGTATCAGGCTGTTTTTGATACCATCAGAAGGATTACATTTAAAAAAAATAAAACCCGATTCCCGCCATTTTTCTTTTGTTTTTCTGCCTGCCATGATGAGTGAATTTAAAGAAGAAATTCGATACATTCTGAAGTTTTATTTCATGAAAGGGAAAAATGCGACACAAGCTGCGAAAAAAATTTGTGACGTTTATGGACTTAACGCAGTGTCAGTAAGAGTAGCACAAAATTGGTTCAAGCGTTTTCAGTCCGGGAACTTTGATGTCAAAGATGAAGCTCGTTCTGGCCGCCCTGTCACGGATAAAGTTGATGCCATTTTTGAAAAAGTGGAGCAAGATCGACATATTAGTAGTTACAACCTTGCTGAAGAGCTAAATGTTGACCATAAAACGGTTTTAGCCCATTTGAAAAAGTCTGGGTATACAAAAAAGCTCGATGTTTGGGTACCGCACGAACTGACTGAAAGAAACCTAATAAACCTAATAACACTATTTTTGTATTCTAGCCCTTTACGACGAAAATGCGAGGTGGCTGGAATTATGTGTCTGAGAGTATATTTGATTTCATCTTTTATGAAACTACGCTGTTATCGAATTTTTAAAACGATTTTGATAAACATTGTTAATGGTCAAAAATACAGAAAGAAGTGTTGAAAAAGTATCTTTTTGTTTTTTCAGTAATTGTGTCCAAACTGGCTAACAATACTTTAGAGGATCTTCGAGCCCTACTCATGGTGGGTGGTGAATTTTTCATTTCAAATTCATATTTCAACTTCGACGTATTTATTACAGCGCGTGTTTCAAAGACGAGCGAGTGTGCGCGCAGCTGTTTTGTTTCGACGCGGCTAGCGGGTACTGCGTGGCGTACCGGCCCGCGGCCGAAGGGTCACCGTGTGGGGACGGACAGGTAATTATAAAAATAAATTAAGCTATTCAAAAATAATATAGATTATATTATCATATTAAACATCCGCGACATAATAAACGTCCGCGTCGCAAACTCTCAGCGTGCAGACGTTGGTTACTTTTTTATTATTATATTCAATCTACCTACTTAAAATGGTGAACTGCAAAAAGTGTAGACAATTTGTGTCTAGAGGCGAAATGGTTCAGTGCAAGGGTACCTGTGGTGGAAATTATCATAAGAAGTGTGCCAGTGAAGGTAAATTATTATCAAACGCAGGGCTATGCCTTTGTTGTGCCAAAGATGAGGGGACACCTGTATTCCAAGGCTCAAGGCTGAACGTGGACTTGGAGAAAGCATCACCCAGTGCCATACTTGGAGAAGTCAATAGTAAACTTGAAATCCTTTTTTCTGTAAAAAAGACGCTTGATGATCTTGTTGAGGCAGTCGACTTCTACGCTCAGAAATATGAGGAGCTAGTGAAAGCGCAACAAAAAACGGATCAAAAGATGGTGGCTTTAGAACAAAAGAATGTATACTTAGAGAAATATAGTGCAGCTTTGGAAGAAAGGATTTCTGTTCTGGAGTCAAAGGGCAAAGAGAGAAATATTGAGATTGTCGGTTTGCAGTCAAAGGAGGGTGAAAATATAAAAACTGTAGTAGAAAAATTGGCCAAAAAGATTAATTTGAATCCAATAAATATATGCGAAGTAATGAGGGTGGGAGTGGAAAAAGTTGATAAGGAAAACAAACAGCGACCTCGATCAGTGATCGTGACCTTGAGTTCTAGTGCTGTGCGCAGCGAATGGTTGGCGAAAAAAAAGGAGCGCTTCTACAATAAGGATGTCTACTCTGATGGAGATAACACACCGATATACATTAACGAGGACCTAACGAAGCATACACGTCAACTCCTATGGTATACAAAGACGGAGTTAAGAGAAATCTATAAATATATATGGGTTCAAAATGGAAAAATACTTGCCCGAAAGGATGATAGTGAAAAGAATAAAAAAATATATGTCATACGTAAGGAGGAAGATGTAAACAACATGAAGAAGAGAGAGTGATGTACGAATAAAAATATTTAATAATAATGTAGGTATCTCTTCTTTATATAAAATTCAATGATTTACTGTCGCATGTCTGCACGAATATACAATATACTAGATATGACAGTACAAATAAATGGAGTGCAGACTTATTAATTAATAATAATACCCTAAATATATTACATTTAAATATACGGTCACTAAAAAAGTATTATAATCACCTACTTGTGTTAATGGACACATGCCAAAAAAACATAGATGTTATCGTATTGTCAGAAATAAACATCACTAGCGAAGAATTGTCTATGTTCGGAATAGATGGATTTGACACATACATACATGCACGAAGAAACCGATCTGGAGGTGGAATTCTAGTTTACTATAGGAAAGAATATAATTTATCTGCAACAGTTATAGAGGCTAATACTATGGAAGTGTTGTACGGGAAATTATGGAGCAACAAGTGCGGAGACATGCAAATAGTGGCTGTATACCGGCCTCCCAAAACAAACAGGTTATGTTTTGTAGACGAACTGCATAAAATATTAAAGAATATCAATGTTTCCTCAGATACGATACTCATAGGCGATACTAACATGGATTTAAGAGATGAGAGCATAACTGGTGTAAGGAAATACAAAGATCTTTTAAGTAGCCAGGGGTTCGAGTGTGGGATAACAGATTTCACGCGGGAGGAAATAGTCAAAGACTGTGTGGTTCGGTCTTGCATTGATCATGTGTGGGTGCGATGCCGGGCGCGCGCTTTATCATCTTTTGTTCTGGGATGTAAGATCGCTGATCACTACCTGATAGGATTGCAGCTGACTTCGGATAAAGTGTTGTGTGGTGATAGTAACATAAAAAAAGTGCGAACAGTGTTAAATAGTGAACGTGTCTGTGAGCAACTCGGTAAAGTATGTTGGTCAGATTTAGATGGAATTAATTGCCCTGTTATGCTGTATGTTGAGCTGTGTTGTATTTTTAGTAGTATTTATGAGTCTAGCAAAATAAGTCAAATTATTGTAAAAAAAAGGCCGACACAACCGTGGATAACAATAGAATTGAAGCAAATGATAAATAGAAGAGATAAATTATTTAGAAAATGGAAATCTTCTCCTAAAAATTCTAATTATCGTTTAGAGTATACCAAATTTAGAAACAAAGTAAATAAGTTTATAAATGCTGCCAAAAATAAACATAAACAAAATCAGTTAAAAAAATGTAGGAATGATTCGAGAAAGATTTGGTCTTGTATTAATGGTTGGTTAGGTCGAGCAAAGAAAAGTTTAGATCAAGTAATAGTAAAATATCTGGGTGGAACAGATTCCATTGAAAACTTATCAAATAATTTTTCTAAAATATTTACAGAGGAAATAGTGGCTATTAAACTTAAACATAATTGTGATCGAACTTTCTTGGAACGAGCCCACTATGTTAATGAGTGTCCAGTATCCATGCGGTTTGTTAAGGCTAAGGCTCAAGATGTATTGAAAATAATAAATAATTTAAGTGATGAAAAATCACCTGGATGTGATGGTATTAGGGTTATGGACGTTAAACAGATCAGGTACAAGCTTAGCCCAATATTGGCAAAATTTATAAATCTTTGTGTTGAGAAGGGAGTATATCCTATGGAGCTTAAAGTTGCTAACATTAGACCATTATATAAGCAAGGTAGTCATATTGATTATGCGAATTACAGACCAATAGCAATATTGTCGGTAATCAATAAGATAGTTGAAAAGTTTATTATGAACCAAGTGACAAAGTTTTTAGAGTATCATAATGTAGTATCGGATGCACAGCATGGTTTCCGGAGAGGTCGTAGTACTGCGTCAGCTCTTGCTGGTTTCACAGATTATGTGAATGAAAGTCTAAACGAGTGGAAGCAACTGGTAGTTATTTTCATAGATTTCAAAAAAGCATTTGATACTTTAGATCACTGCCAGTTGCTTCGAGCCATGGACGAATGTGGCATTCGCGGTCCACTTGGAGATTGGTTTCGAGCGTATCTAAAGGATAGGACACTACAAACTGTAATAGAGGGCCAGAGTGGTAAAAAATTTGATATTACTTATGGAGTGCCCACTGGTTCAGTATATGGTCCGGTGGGGTATAACATGCATGTTAATTCTATGGGTAATGTAGTTAAATATTGTAAGGTTTTCATGTACGCTGATGACACTTGTTTGGTGTATGCAGATACTAATCTTAAAAATATAGAAAATAAAATACAAGAGGATTTTGACAATATTGTTAAGTGGTCTCATGACAATGGTTTAATTATAAATATTAACAAGACAAAATGTATGCACATATATTCACCTTATAGCGGGGTCTACTTAGATAAACCTAAAATTTATGGCCATTCTTATGAATGTCTTCATAAGCAAAAAATTAATTGTATTTGTGATTGTATAGATTTAGTTAATAGTTTCAAATACTTAGGATTAATAATAGATAGGCATTTCTCATGGAAGTTGCATGTGGAGAGTGTGTGTTCCAAATTAAGGTTGACTTTAGAAAAGATTTTTCATCTTAAATTTATTGTTAATAGGGCTACTTTATTTGTTGTATATTTTGCACTGGCGGAGTCTATTTTGTCATATGGTCTGAGTAGTTATGGGCGTACTTTTAAGTATTATTTGGATCAAATTAAGCAGCTACAAATAAGGTTTTTGAAAATATTAGTTGATGAAAAGGTTAAAGACAATTGTAACAAGAGATATGAAGAATTATTCTCAATTTGTAAGGTTTTGCCAGTTCAAGATAAAGTTAAATTTCTAATCGCTCTTGAGCAGTATAGAAACAATGATTTCAAAAATTATGCTGTGCATTCTTATGCTACTAGATCTGTTAGCAGTTCGAAATATGTTGTACCTAGAGCCTGTAATTACTTTGGTCAAAGAACAAGACACTACCTAGTACCATCCATCTATAATGATTTACCTGTAGATGAAAATAGTGTATCAAAGTATGTTTTTAAAAAGAAAATAAGAGATAAAATGTTAGCTGATGTTAAAGATAGATAAGATATATATTTTAAGTTATTAATATGTAAGTAAAATAAGTTTAATAAATTGTATTAGTTTTTTTCATAATAGTGGGCAGGTAGATTGTAAGTTTTTGTTATATTTGAGAGTTTGTCACCGCCAACAAACTGTTATGCAGTTTGGCGGGCTGAAATGTAACCAATTGTTTTTGTGAGAAATAAATCATTATTATTATTATTATTATTATTATTATATTTAATCAAGGAATAATAATCTTTTATAGCATATAAATATTAATTAAAATTCCTAAAAAATTTTTGTTACATTGCCAAGCACGAAAGTGTATGAAAACCAATAATTGTCTATCTTATATATCTAAAAACACTTAAAGATTATATATTTGTGAATTTGCTTAACGAGATTTTTTAATCAAACCCTCCATGGTGCTTTAATGTTACTTTCAATGAAAAATGTTACTTCTTATTTCAGTATTGTATAAACGGGCGATGTATAACGGAGCACGAGAACATAATTCCTGACTATTCACAACATACGCCAAACTACGTGCGACCAGAGACTAGCCCTTTCTATGGAAATATAACCAGGTAATGCGATTAATTACAATTAATTAATAAAATCAGTAAATGACTGTGATTAGAATAATTGTAATCGGCTAGGTTCATAGAACAATTTAAAACAATACCTACAGTAAAGTCATAAAATTACGTAATTACCCCTCAGCTTACAGGTAGTGGTTACAATAAAATGGATCTACAATTTAGTACCTAAATAGAAGTTGGTAATTACAATTTGTTATCATTTCATGATGAAATAATTATCTTTGTTTTGATTAAATTGTTGCTGTTCCATAATTAATGGGATTAGGATACTGTAACATTTCCCGAGGCTGATATTAGTATTTAAAAAAACATTCTTTTTTGTTAAGTAGGTAAGTTTTGCACTTTTAATTATATTAACAATGAGTAGTTATAAAGTAGTGCGTAACCACTTAATTAGCGTTTTTTTTGGGAAAAATGTCAAGAAACTAACCAATCACATGCCACCAACTTGATACCTGATTGGTTCGTTTCTTGATATAGACATTTTCTATGTTCGATTTATAAAATTTAAGAAAAGAACCTAAACACTCTCATGGCAGATAAAATTAGTGAAACTTGAATATTAATTACTTACTAAACTGCACAAAACTGACCTATTACAAATGAGACAACCACACGCTCTCATTTTAGTCAGAATGTGTACAGTCCAGCACGAAGGACATTAGATAAATTAATATTTTACATTAACACACAGTTACGAAGTCACAACACAGCCGTACGTACCTAAAGCGCCGCCTGTACAGTACAATTACAATGGATATAAAAATTACAAAGAGCCATCATCGTCGTCAACTACAGAGGATTATTACAAATATTACTACCAAACTTCCAGTACTACCAAGAAATATAACTACTACACTCCTAGTACAACTACTAGTAAGAAATATGGGTACATCACAGAGAAAACTAGCACAACTCCAAATTATTCTTATTCGTACCCTCCTTCAATAAACAGATATTCTATAAGTACAACCAAAAACCCATATGACTTCAAAGACTTTACAACAAGAACAACAAAAACGACTGAGAAGAACGAGCGAAAACAGGGATTTTACAACAAACAAGAATTTGCTAATTACTTCAGTACTACAAAGAGCAGCAGCACCACAAAAAGTCCTTATCAGGATAAAGGAATTAAATCATTATTTAAAATTGGTACTTATTATTCACAAAATAAAGCAAATGATAATTCTATAAGACCAGACGCATCACAGCAAGTGTCCATAGAACCAGCAAGATTGGTCTATTCGTACCAAAGGAATCTTACCACTGGACAGATCATACAAAAATAGTGCCAAAATTATTGGTAAGCAAAGCATTGACTACGTCATCTGTCAACCTGTGACGTCATTCATCTTCTGGATTGGATCATCACGTTAACATAAATACCCTTCTTTTTTTCTCTTTCTATTCAGGTCATCATCATTTCTTATTTTTTGGGAGTGAGCAGTGGTTCTGTGATTTCATAAATTTAAACCTTTTCAAATATATTATCATATGTACAAACAAAATGCATGCATAGGCAAGGTAAACGTAGTAAATGTCAATAATGCCATTAATAAATTGCTTAGGCTTAACTCACACTGGCGCATAGTCGAAGCGTCGCGTCGCGTCTTGTTTTTCAACTGCAACGCCTGGCGACATGCGTCGACGCGCGACTCCATACTTGCATAACACAAATTTGTACCTTAAAAAATATTTTTTTTTAATATTTTCAGTTGATTTATTTTTTTATTCTACATCGTGGGCATTTACTGCGTGTACCCGCCATGTATGCTTTTTCTAAATATATTTCCTACAACACAAAACTCGTCGAAACAACAGAACAACACTGGAATTGTATAACACATTTTTTGTACCATCAACTAGCGCTATACACTACTAAACAACCAGGTCTTGTCAAACCTAGTTTATCGTACACCGGCTTCAACACAGTCACAACTCATAAAATGACAAAAGTGGCAAGTTAATATATCTCGGTTATATTTTCGTTTAAATTCTCTTCTGAATGAACGTAACGTCAAACTGAGTATAATGTTGCTATATTTTTTAATTTTTTTTTCCCTAAAATTGGGGAAGTTGCTGTATATGCTTATAACAGAACTCATAAAATGAGGATTTTTGACTTGTGACACTATTGTAGCATATTCGCTATATGTATATGTGCTTTATGTGTTACACAATTAGGGTAAAAGCGGGGTAGATGGTCATAGTTTTTTGTAAACGCTGTCAAAATAAAATTTTAGATATTACATTGCAAATCTTTATTTCTTATTAAACTTTGAACAATTAACTATTAATTATTTAACAGAAAAAAGAATAAATTGTCTTGAGACCAACCCTAAAATTTGTTTAAAAAAAATGCGATTGGTCATCTCTTCCGAGGTGTCCGGGTGTTATGACCATAGGACTATGGGTAAGATGGCCAGTAATTATTTCTAGACCTAGATAGGTCTTTTACTTGGTGTTTTGTTTTTTTAAGTCTTCTTTTTTCTTCATGTCGTCAAATTCTCAGTTTTCTTGAACCCAAAAGTGAGACACGACGCTTTGGAGCCAGTCTTCGATGAGGCAGCTTTAATAGCTGTGAGTTTTCTACCTAAGAGGTTTTCGCGATTGTTACACTTATATGAAATGAAACTATTTTTCCGGATTTACATCGCGTATATTTGTTTTTCAAACAAACCAAAGTTTCGTGCCCTTTACAAGTATTGGGACATTTCCTAAGCATTTATAGCTGCTTGTAATGATTCTTCAGTGCAATTCCCTCTCATTGCGGCTACCTTTATTTTGTATTTAGTATTCATCTAAAATAAGTTCGAAAATAAATAAATAATTTTATTAATATTTTAGACCTTTGTGTGTTCGGTATAAGTTGGTGACATGGCCATCTTACATCGATTTTGATAGGCCATCTGTCCCAATGTTCCGGGAGAGGTGGCCATACATAAAATTTCAAGAAACAAGAAAAACCATGATACGTAAAATTTTGAGCTTATAACAAAGCATTGGGTGTGGACTAAGGGATAAATACAAAAATAATCAATATTTTGAAAAAATAACTTCATTGTAGTGAAAACATGAACCCTCTAAAAAATTTAAGCATTAGTCAAAACAATTAACAAGGTTCTTACTTACTTTTTCTTTTTTTACTCAGCATATTCGCCGTACACTTGCACTTAGACACGATACGATGCTAACTGAGCAATAACTATCGCCATCTCGTAAGCGGATCATTGAAATATTGCGATTGGCCATTTGCCCGCTATGGCCATCTAACCCGGTTTTACCCTATATTCTTTACTTATCATGGTACTTTATTATTAATTATTTTGTAGACACAATTTATAATAGCACTTTAGACATCCAGTTTGACACTTTGGACATTGGATTATTCTTATCACAAGTGACTTAGGTACGTTCACTAGCACTAAATTTAATTATGTCCGACCGCCGAAACCGATGCTTGATTTAAGACATATTTATGTTTAGTGCAAGTGGACAATAAAGTTTTTAAATCTGAATTGTCCAACTTGCCGAGCTCTGAACTCTGTGCAACTGAATTCCCGATATCAAGTAGCCCAGATATTATACTTAAGTAATAAAGTACCCTTAGTATAATAAACCACAAGTGATCATTCGTCACAAGTGCTTTTATCACATGAAAGCATAAAAATAATACGAAGAACATAAGTATAAAAAAGTTATAGACTAATATTGTTCGTAGAAGTCGCTTCTGAGGGCCTACCACAAACTCTTAAAACAATATGACGGTCGAAAAACGACGGTCCGAAATGTCACAGGGATCATTTTATCTCTGGTGTACACGCAACATTTCCTCGCCTTACTTTCTCTAACACGTACCTTAAAGCACAAACTTACTGAAACGTAAAAAATGGATCGTATAAACAAATTTTGCAGGCTGATTTCACATCAAGTTTCCTTCATATTTACTCACTGGCTTTTACCTATTCTTAAAGTAATGCATCCAAATTAACATCCCCGATGAGAAATTTAAAATAAATAGAAAGTTTTGTATTTTGTTTGCAAGTTGACTTTGACATTACAGTAATATTGTTCATATGTCGAAAGCAATCTTGAAAGTTATTCGTACGCAGTGGAAACAATTATTTCCGAATTTATTTTCTTAATACAGATTGGTGACGAAATAAGATTTCTAAAGGCTATGGTAGGCCCCCTGAAAAGTTGTAACTTTGCAGATGTGGCCTTATTACACTACGGGTGCTGTAATGATATTTACACATTTGAAAATTGTAAAATACGTATATTAAACATGTATGTACAATGTACAGAAACATACCATCTCCAGCAGGCCAACACGGTGCATGGCGAAATACAGTCACTATGACATTGTCTTATTCATATTCATATGAATATCAATTTTCCTATTATTAGTTGTTTTCTTACTTAATTATTTCTTATTATTTGTCTTATTGTTCAGTGTTGCCATTTAAACCACTATTTCTTCTTATTACCTACGATCTGACAAACTTTAGACCTTGTTTGTGTCAAGGGAAAGAAATCATCAATTTTCAATTCATCTTTTTCATTTTTCAATTTAAGTTACATTCATCTTAATAAATATCATAAAGGTAATAGTACAACAAATGAGACCATATCATATTCAAGAATAGTGGCCTAATTCAAAATTGTTCCTTACTTGCTTAGTCCTAACATTTGTTCAGAAAATGCTAAATATTTTTATTGTGAACGGGACATCGAACTTTTCATTGGTTAATAATAATCACTTGACAACGTTGGGGTGGTCTAGGATATGCCAATTTCGCGCGACTGACACGTTGTAGTATTTTTAAAACATTTTTTTGAAGAATTAGATGCTTTGTAGATAGGCCACTATTCTAGAAAGCCATCGATGGATTCGATGCTTAACGAGTACAAAAAGGGTAAAGGCCAAGCTACAAAGTTTATAAAAATGTATATAAACGTTCAGGTTTATATCTTATAAGTATATTTTTATAATAAATCACTTTATTTTTATCTAGGTCTGTTATACGAAACAGCGAAATTATAGAGCATGAAAAATAATGAGTAGATATGTATCAAATTGAATTGCAATACCTCAATAATCGCAGGTATTATGCTCATTTTAGTGCTTCAATACAAGCGATCATTCTCGGACTAGTGTTCACTACCTAATTTCCGTGTCATTTTTTTTATTATTTAAATATCAAAAGTATATTAGCGTGTTAAATACTATTTCACGATACAATATTCGAATATTAAATAATATTGCACGATAAAAAAATCGGATACTTCAATAATAAAAATTGCCACGGAAATTAGGTAGTGAATACTAGTCCGAGAATGACCGAAAACCGTTCCCCTGTAAAGTTGGGAATTTGGTGTACATAAAATTGGCTTTTACGCCCGAATTTCATCCCCGAAGTATCGACAATTCTATTTTTGGCTGTGTACATAAAAATCGTTATTTAAACACAACACAAATATGTAATAAATAAAAAAAATAACGTGACACCTTTTTATTCCCACAGCCGCCACTAATGAAGAGCGGAGTTCGACCAATGAAGACTGCCACCGCTGGATAAACCTACCCTTAAATTAGGTCTAAAACAGGTCTCCGATCTGTAGGTTTTATCAACAAGGTCTGTAGGTCTTGTCCACATAGGTCATCTATACATATAGGCATAGTTCGTGAATCTCCTAGGTCTTGAAAAAAAAAAATTATAGATCTAGGCTAGATTATTTGTGACAGTAGCACATAACCTTATGTGCTACTGTCACAAATAATACGAATTAAAACTGAAAATGATTACGAAAATATGTAATCTCGGAAATGTAGTACCTATGAATGGCCACAGACATAGAAACTACCAAATTTTCCTATTGAAAATTAACATTTGTCCTTCCAATACATAAACATTTTTTTATGTAACAAGGCCGATTCAATTTGTATTTTATTAATAATAAATATGTGATTCTCAAATTTTTAATACTTTTTCGTAAAGTACATGGGTTTTGTCTATATCTCTTGAGACCTGACTAAGTCTAGATTCCTATTGGCCCTAGGGTAGTCTATTCCAGCCCCTATTACATTACAGATTGTGAAACGCGCTTAGCCCGGTAGCAAATATAATTTACATTGTGATTACGATTAATTGTAGTATTTTTTGTAATTGATTAATTACAAGTGATGATATTATTATAGTTGAGATTTTATGTTACGCCAGATTAATCAGTAAGATCTTTTTTCATGTTTTAGACCGCAATAACTTCATAAGGAGGATATTAATTGTAATCAATTACAATAATAATTGTAATCAATCATATTAAGCAATCAACTGTAATATATATTATAGCATTCGTAAGGCATAATTAAATATTACACTGCCTCAACTACACTTATTTCAAAGCAGTATTTTTAAATAAGAACAAGCAGAAAATAATTTTGCTTGGTTTTATTTATCTACTTACGTAATTGTAATATTTTTAAACTGATTGACATAATCTTGTTTGAATGGTATAAAACCTATTGCAATCCAATATTCAAAATAAATCAATATTATTATGCTAATCAAATTAAGAATAAATTTCATATTATTTTGCAATGAAATTAACATTATTGTGTAGTAAATAAAGGAGACATTTATATAAAAATATTTTATCGAGTTATTGCAAATTTTCTTGTAATAAATTTCAAGATGCTAATTCAGAAACTCATGTAAAAATATTGAAATCGTTTTAGAACATGTGTAATGGAGCTTGAATGAGTTGGTCTTTTTTTTAAGTTCTATGTAGACTGTAGAACTACAGAACAGATCTGAATTTTCTTATTAACCTATACAGCGGGCAAAACGGGACAGCGCGACGAGTGAGTGGAACAAAATTGTGACTGAAGACTACAAAGAATAAAAAGCGTGTCAGGCACAGTTAGTGAGTGATACAATAAATGTGATTGTGTAATATTAAATGAACTATAAGTACATTTAGGTTAATATTATTTTATTAATATATAATTTTGTACATCTGAAATAGGAGTTCTGCCTCCTTGGTTTTGGACTATGAATACTCCTTAGCCCTTTTTTTTAATTGTACGATTGTAACATAGCGTCATTTTAAGTACATGAAAGATACTGCCACAAAGTGCCTTTTATACAATAATTCGTAGTGTATAAAAAAAGAATAAAAATAGGTTTTATATACATTTTTTTTTAAATTTGACCACAGCAACTGGTTTGCGTTCTGAACAATTTTAAATTTTTTTATTTTAATTTACTTAACGATTTTTCACACTCAAAATTTGTTCTAGAACCATGTTATGAAAAAATGTTATATCTTAATTTAAGTCTGTTATTTCGACTTTATTTATGTGAAAATAGTAATTAAATAAAAGTTACCAATAATATAAATTCTTACACGTAGATCGGCGGATGTCGTAGCCATCACAATTGTAAACTAAAACATCACTTGCCTATAATATTTATTATTATCTTGTTTTTCTTTTTTAATTATGTATGAGCAATATGTTTCTTTCACACAAATTGTCTAAATTTTAAGAAAAAAAATAGAAAATAACAAATACGATATTTTGTGTTTTATTATACCCTTTTTTAACATGAATGAGGTGGGGAGTGTCTTAGCCAAAAGAAAATTTTCAATGGAAATTCTCGCGCTCCAAGTGTCCCAAGAGTTCATATATGATTAGCTTGCTGCATCAACAAATCCCCGGGGCGCGGGGGGAACGCCAAATGACAGTGTGGGTCGACAACGACCCAGCTTTTAGGTAAGGTATGAGGTCATTTTCTCGATGGAGCGTTTCTCGGGAGCGGATCGTGCGTTATATGTGTTGGTTAATTTTCAGGTTAGTTGTCTCTGCCTAATTTAGATGGCTATTTCTATTATTTAAGTATTCGAGTATATTATCGTGAAATACTAGATATCCGGATACCACACTCGAAAATTAAGCAATACTGCATGATATAGTATTCTAGAATATTTAAATAATAAAAATTGCCACCGAAATTAGGTAGAGAAAACTAACCTGAAAATTACCCCGTGCGTGACCATAGCGCGGAAAAAATTGCAATCATCGTGGTTTGCATAATTTAAATAATGTGTCGAGTGTTAATCTTATCTTGACATGGGTTACAAAATTTGAAGAGACCGGTTTTATATTGGATAAATCAAAATCAGGGCGACCAGTCGTCAAGGACGAGTGAGAATGTGGAAGATACCTCCTTATACAAGGGTAATTTTCAGGTCCGTTTTCTCTACCTAATTTCAGTGGCAATTTTAATTATTTAAGTATACGAGTATATT
Organism: Hyposmocoma kahamanoa; assembly: GCF_003589595.1. Taxonomy (NCBI): domain Eukaryota; kingdom Metazoa; phylum Arthropoda; class Insecta; order Lepidoptera; family Cosmopterigidae; genus Hyposmocoma; species Hyposmocoma kahamanoa. The sequence continues at coordinate 4,104,714 of NW_020653391.1, read as the reverse complement.
ATCGTGAAACATTAAATAATATTTCAGGTTACAACCTACACTCGAATATTAAATAACACTTCATGATCGTATTTTAGAATATTTAAATAATAAAAATTGTCACCGAAATTAGGCAGAGAAAATTACCCATAAAAAACAGTTCGTAATGTAAATTAAAAAACTGCAATTAAAATGAAAGTAAGAGAAAAACATTTTGGAATGTGTAAATAAAACCTCTCATACGATATCTACCATTTCACCTAGTAACTTCATTTTCAGATTACGATCTCCTGGCTCGACAGCAACGGTAGTCTAAGGGTCGTATTCCAGAACTCTACTCAATACTCAAGTCAGGACTTGAGTATTGCAGTGAGCACTGAAAATCATACTCAAGTCCTTGCCATTAGGGCCGTATTTCCAGTGCTTGAAATCATACTCAAGTCTGCTCAAGTTCCGATTTGAGCATTAAGTAGAGTTCTGGAATACGACCCTAGGAATCATAAAAAAAAAAATTTAATCCCAACACCGTTTATTTGTCATAATTTACACCGTACCACCTTCACTTGCACCTACAAACAATGTTGACTTTCATTATAAATTAATAATTAAAATCTACTTCTACAGAGTGTAACAAAAAGGTGTAGTTTTAGTTTAGGATTACATTCATTCAACAATCCAAGCAGAAAAAAATCGTAGAAAAAACAAAATGTAAGGAAAATAAACGGTTTAATCGACATAAGGCCTATTCACAAAATGACCTACAGTTGTAAAAGTACCTGTTCGTGGTAGGCCTCATGACTTTCGTATTTCTGTCTATAATTTTTTATATTACACTATTTATCAAGTCCGACAATAGGTATAAACTATCGTAATTATTCACCAAGCAATAATCACTAGTAGTTTTTTTGTTTATCACGAAATGACTTTTTATTTTTCTACTGAAGTTATACAGGGTGGAAGGGACAGTTGTCGAAAACGAAAAAGGTGGATTTAGACCATGATTCTTATTTGAAAATCATTGGAATTTTCTCTCGGAAAATTCAAAAAATTTTCCGAGTTCTTTTTCTATTAATCATTTTTTTCTTATGTAAACATGCAGATACGAGTACCAATCCATTTTTTAAGTTAAACATAAACCTGGCAATGTAAAACGTAATATTGCCGCTTTTCTTGATATAAACATTACGGCGGCATTGGCGCGAAATGTCAAAGCTTTGCTTGCCGCCCTGCGAGCCGACAAACCGTTCGTTCGCGTCTAGGGTCATCTACCAAATTACATTGATCGAACTTGATAGATAAGCAAATTGATATCTAAAATGTGTAAACTCTTCATTAACTATTTATCTCTTTAATCCTAAAATTTGAATAAGAATAAATGTTTATTAAATTTAGTGGTCTTCTAACGATCATATCAATCGACAAAAATCGGTTAAGTAAGTATGGTTTTGTGCATGACGTGATGCTTCGAAATGTTACAATTTTAATAAATTCAATTTTAACAGCTCGAGGAATTATTTGTAGAAATGAATAAATAAATAGCTATTCATTGATATCGAATAGTTTTGTATTTTTATTAATTAATAATGTTGTAGACGACGATATCCACATAAAAGCGAGGCGTGTATCTTCTTCTTGCTTGCTAGTTCGTCCACGTGTTTCGGCGAGTTCGGGTGTGTTATGTCACTAGCGAAAACCGATCGATAACGAGTGATTGTGGGGTGCGTTTGTGTGTTGCGTGCTGTGTAGTGTTTTTATTCATTATGGATCGTCGCCGTAATGTATCGTTTAAGGCGCGTGAATACGGGCAAATGCTCTGTGTCTCGGTGAAGCTCGAGGGAGCGCATCACTGGCCCTCAGATTTTATGTGGTAATTTTGGACTTGGAAACCCGTACTGCTGCAAAGCACTAACGACGACACAATGGCTCACAAGTTTCACATTGGATTGTGCTCAAAGCGTTACATAAAGACCAGCAATGCCCGTACCGAATCTACACAGTGCGAGCTCTGGTGCCTGGAAAAGCACTACGCCGAGTAGCGTAGGTACTGCAGATAGCTAGTGCTGATGCTCTGTCTACACGCAGAAACTTTCCGACTCTGCGAGCAATTGTGTGGCGGCCATTTTGAGCCGTATCTTATACTGTTCGCAAGTGAGACTGTTTGAGGCAAGATTTGAGAATCTCATTATGTATCTAATAAAACCGTTATTCGTTATGCGATTCGAGTGTTTCTATCACAGTGTAATAGCTCGGATAGTTGTTGTAATCCCAACCAACAGCGTAGAAGCACGAGCAGTCCATGAATGGCGGGGCCCTCACCGCCGCCGCCCCGCCGCCTGCACCGCTATACGGCCGCGTGCCCGTGTAATGCGCAGCGGTACGATCGCGCTATTAGTAACACATTGCGTAGCGAAACATAAAATATTCAGCTTGTGATTTTCAAATATGGATGATGGTCTAAATCTACTGTTTTCGGCAACCTGTCACTGCCACCCTGTATTATACCTTTAGCTATACAATTCGATTGCGTAATTAAAATATTCTCTCAGAGGGTGTTGGTTTCAAATTCAAGAAACTTTCATAGGGTGAAAATAAATATCTACATCTATGACACTGTATACAAGTCAATAAATAGATAGGAAAATGCTTCTGAACACAGGTACCGTCGAAATATACAAGAAAATGATGTCATTCTACACAAAACTATACAATTGCTCTGGTGTCTGTCTTTTTATTTGCCAACTGTCCTAAGGCCGTGATTTATAAAACGAAATTTTTAGGCAATAAATGAAACTTTGAGTTTACTCTTTACTTCTAATATATTGCTTAAACTTTTCAACGCGAGAGTGAATAGGCATTATTTAGGTGCGCGTGCCACATTGTCGACCTTATCGTCACTTTGAGGTCAATTGCGCACGTTTTATTTTTATTCAAAAAGACAAAAGATCGCTTTGTATATACGAAAAATTTGCTAAGTTCACCATTTTTGCTTGGTCAAATTTCGTTTTACAAATCTCAGCCTCACACTCAAAAAAACGTATGGGCTGACTGACGTAAGTTTGAACCCCGAAACATATTTTATATAAATACAGACAGACATCAGAGTGTAAATAAGAATAATTAACATAACAATTAACCCGTCTTGATGGGACTGTTGTTTGCGACGTTCTTGACCAATAGTTTAACAGCCATGCCCACGGAGAGACAGAAAACGAGACCAGCTGGCATGAACTTGCGACTGTTGTAAAATCTTTAATTAAACGAGAATAATTTTCATAAGTAAAATTTGTCAACTTAAAGAGATAAGGTCATAATTATTCAAATACACACATCAAAAATGTCTAGGGATCAAACACGTTTTTGCCAATTACGGAAAATCAGGTTCTTTTAATGAATTTTTTAATATCGATGGATTTTTTCTTTTTTCGTTTCGTTTTCAAATTCAAATTATATATATATATATAATTATTGACTAAAAAATATCATCAAATTTGTTTTTCAGTAGTTAGCAAAAACGTGCTTGACCCTTAGACACTTTTGACCCTTTCATCCTGTACATGATGTGTGTATATTATGTTAACTTACTTTACTGTTCAATTTTTATTATTAACATAATTTGCGTTTTATTTTTATTATATGAGTTGTGTAATATAATGGGATTTATGCCTAAATAAATAACTGAATTATTAACTATTATTATTATTACGGATTGATGCCGAATAACAACCCAAAACCCTGTATTTAATTTTTTTTTTAATTTACCTGTATCCCATAAGACCTCCGAGTGTCGTGGTGGTTCCTAACATGAGAGCGTAGTTAGAGGGATCTCGACTAAGCTGATATGCGCCTATACCTGAAATCAAAAGATTATGTTAAAGTAACACTTGTTGTGTTAATGATTTAGTTAGGTGGATTAAGAGGATCACCAGGGGAAGAGGGATTAACTTAACTCATGATTTAAAGAGTTTAACATTATAGTCTCTCAGTCGATAAAACAGAGAAACAAATTAGTTTAAACGATTTTAAAGAGATGTCGCCACGATGCTCCAAATCCAAACGGCGGAAAAAACAGTTTGACAGTTGTGAAATCTTGAGAACACGAGGTGTAATATTACCTTTATAAGAAATACAATGACCTATTGTTCCTCTTGCCAAGTGATGTTCAGGTTAGTTTCTCTACTTAATTCGGTGGCAATTTTCATTATTTAGATATTCGAGTAGATTATCGTGAAGTATTAAATAAAATTTCAGGATACTACAGTCGAATATTAAATAATACTTTATGATAATATTGTACAATAAGCGAAGCTGCAGAGTCTTGAACACCGCCGTAAAGTTGTCTGCTTATCGGTATTTTACAGGATAAAATCACGGAGAGTGTGCGACGGAATTACACGATTTAATTCCGCCTTTCCATCATTGGGGGACTAGGCGTAGCTTGGCTTCCACCCCTATGTTGTGGATATTCCAAAGATTCGCACCAAGCGTTACGCTTCCACGTTTATATGGCGAACAGCTATGGAGTGGAATTCCCTGCCTGCAGACTTGTTCCCGTAACGTTATAACTTGAACCTTTTCAAGGCGAGAGTGAATAGGCATTATTTAATTGTGCATGCTCCATCGTCGACCTCATTGTCACTCTCCATAAGGTGAGATGAAGGTCAAATGCACACATACATTTGAATTAAAAAAAATTTAAAAAATTTGGGCGAGTATTACTTTTGACAGCAATTGTTTCGGACGGATGTCGGACGGAGAAGTTACGATAACTCAGTTGTCTACCGGTTGGTTTTGATATCATACGATTTCTTTTCATTTTTATTCACAGTAACCGAATCGAACGTCAAACTGTCGTAATCGAAACCGAACCGAAATGACGTCACACCCGTACGATTACTCGAACATCTCGACCGGCAAAGGCTACAAACATTATTCAGAACACAGTTACCGAACGTCCTATTGTTTACAAAGCAAATCTCTTATTATTTTAAAAAGTCTGGATTTTGTTAATTTTTATTAATTTATTTTAATGCAAGACTAATGCATTCTTATCTAACAGCGTTTACGAAGTTATTCGGCGAAATAAATTATAAGAAAAATGAAAATCCCTTTATATACATTTTCAAGACTTTAAAGGCCTAAAATATAGTAATGCGTTAGTTTTGCATTAAAACAAATTAATAAAATTGAACAAAATCCACACTTTTTTAAATAAGAAGAGATTTCCACATTACATTATTTTACTTTGTAAACATAGGACGTTCGGTAACGTGTTGTTCTGAATAACGTTTGTAGCCTTTCCCGATCGATACGTTTGAGTAATCGTACGGGTGGGACGTCATTTCGGTTCGGTTTCGAAGACGAGAGTTTGACGTTCGATTCGGTTATTGTGAATAAAAATGAAAAGAAATCGTCCAATATCAAATCGAATCGGCCGACAACTGAGTTATCGTAAGGTTCTGAATCGACCTGCAGGACGCGGTAACGCGAGTTTGGTGTTTGCTATATTCGTCAAACAGACAAACAAGGCAAATATTTTGTCACACATGCTATCTACATGATGATTGATTTTACCAATCAAATATCAAATACACAAATAGCCATGTGTAGTGCCACCATCATATTGATTTTGGTGACTTCGCTAAGAACATGTTAATGCAGGTTGCTGTACAAGCCGTACTAATATCTCAAAATGTTTAATTAGCACTTACATTATTATATTAAACTTACCAAGAATGGAACCGAAGATGAGACCAGCGCCTAACGAAGGAACGGAACCTGGAAACACGTAATTCTCAAATTAACACTGATTTATTTAACATGTTTATGAAATTATACAATATTGCCCGTCACTATATAAAAAATATAAAAAACCGAAGACAGACACTCGACTGCCTCGTGGCCGGACGGTTACCATGCTGGTCTGCCACGCAGAGGTCCCGAGTTGGATTCCTGGGCCGGGAGAAATATTTGTATGACCTACATTTATTTCTCTCGGGAGTTTGTGTATAATTTGTGGTTGTCAATGTGTGTGTCCATAGGCAACCACGATACAGGATTTCCCTAGTGCGTGAAATGAGAGTGTGCGAAAAAAAAGCATTGAAGTCTATGATAGATTATGACATAATACATTGACAACCAACATAGTATGAAAAAAAATTATAACTTAAGCATTAGCATATTAATGTATGTTATTATTCTTATAATTATAAAAATACGTTAACTTAGTGGATTAAAGTTGTCTCATGTTGTATTTTTATTAAACCATATTATCTTTTGAAAGGGGGACGCGCGGAGTCAAGGTCAAATGTCATATGGAATCACTATCGACCTAGTAACAAATCCTAAAAGTTTTGGCTCTACAGCTCTTAACAGTTATGAGATATTTCAATAACATTTGACAGTTTGCAGAAAGAAAAATAGCACTTCATCATTTTTTGAATCCCTATGTTAAGGGAAGGCCTCAGGCGATTAATACACTGCACCGCGCCCTGAAACGGAGCGCGGAGCTGCGTTTTTTAACGTTATACTGTATACCTAGGGCATTGAGCCCGAGTTTACCCGGCCCGGGAAAACTCGGGTTTTCCCGGTTCTGATGGTTACAAAGAAACCCAGGTTTGATTTTAAAATCCCGGGTATTTCGAGTATTTTACTTAATTTTTTTTGTTATTTATTATCATTGACTTACAAATAAATGGACGACGGGTCTAATACAAAAACCACGAAAAAAATGTCCCAAGTCAACCTATTCGAAATTTAAATTGTAATGTCATCGCAGTATCGCGCTGTCAGTCGAACAAATGAAGACTAAAGCGGAGTTTGGCGCTCTGTATACGATTTTAGCGCCTTACAAGTGCGGACACTTTTTAGCGCGGACCCGACGTCCATATAATTGTAAGTCAATGTTTATTATGTATAAACCACTTCGAATACAACAATAAATGTAATAAAAACACGCTTAGATAAATAATTACGTGTAAAGAAGCGTAGTTGCCACGTTTCTTACCTACCAAACAACCAAGAAAACAAGCAATGTGTAAAATGGAACGCGCTCTCTCAAGCAATTTTGTTTTGTCGCTCCGCCCCCGCGCGATTCGTGATACTAAAAATATGTTTTTTGATGATATTATTAGCTTTTAAAAGCAATAACTGATTGATACCAAAATGATTTAATTAATGTTAAAACTGATCTCTGGGCTTTACTAGATTAGTACTAAGATATTCTGAGGAAAAAGATTTCTTTAAGACTTTATTATGTCTTGTAATTTGAAAAGTCCTGTTTCATTTATGATAATCCTTCCTCCCGTCATCCTTTGTTTCATTGTATAAAATCAATATAGGAACAGTTTCTTTTTTTATATAACAAAAAGAAGGAAAAGCTCGAAAAAACCGGGTCTACCTGGGTTTTGACTATACTATGACCCGAAAACCCGGGTTTTCAAAATTGGTCCGGGTTTCGATGCCCACCTCAGTTTGTATGGAAAACACGCGCCGTCCAACACACTGACAACTGTTCTCCGCGCGCGCGGCGAACCGCAGGGTATGGCGCACTGCACTCCGCACTACCGCGCAGATTTTAAAGCTTAAGGACATGTTCAGTTTTCTACAATAAATCTCGACGTCGATAAATTTATATTTGCTATTGAAAATCGACCAAATTTATCTACATATTTTCTTAAATCTTTGTAATACAGCTGAAATTATCCATTTATCGATGTGATTCCTAAAAAGGGATGTATCCAATATCTTCGGTGACTTTTTATTTGAGTAAACAAAAACCAAATAGTATAACTGCAGCGTCCTGAATGAGTTCTGTATTATTAACCGTTCTTGTCAAAGAAGGATCTCGGCTACATATACAATCACTATGGCGATCAACTACGAAGCGAGTACTTTAAGTGCTGCGGGTCCGCTAGATCGCTGCGTCAGCGCCGATTAATCCGCGTGTTGACGTAGATCTGCGTCTATTCCACCGCGCGCGTGAATCTGCGTCCCGCACACCGTCGCATGGTGCGGTGCAGTGTTAATCGCCTTAATTCCGACCACTGTCAGCATGGTTTATTTTTCGAGTGTTAAAAAAACACTAAAACATTTTGTACTTGCAGTAATATAACATAAAAAAATAATAGAATAGATTATTTTTTTACGTTTTAAATCTTTATTTCACATTGTTAGATACATATTTAATAATGAATAAATACATACGTCAATAATTACATTTGTTCAATGTCCAAGTTTGTAACAATGGTGTTATTGCAGATGGTTTGTAAATAATCTTCACTTGACATTGCTTGTGTCATGTATTGTATTTAAATAAATAATTCCTGATAATTCTACAGGCTTGGCTAAGCGGCAATCAAGGCAGTGTTGCGAATGCAACATATAAATAAAATTAATGTAATCGAAGCAGCAACAAAACACTCGTCAAGGACACTTTAGGTAGGCAGGGGGTTCTATTTGCTTTTTTTTTGTACATTCTAACAAAGTTCAAAAAGACCGTTCACTTTTGGTTCGTTCTTCCATAAGGAACCATCACTGATTAACGTTTAATGGCACTACTCCTGTAAACAAACTAACTAAGTATATCTAATAGTGTATATACACTATAAATCGTCTTTATATGAGCTCTTCTTCGTTTTGGACTATCGTGACATAGTAGCGCATCGTCAATGTTTGCTCAAGCGGGAGTAGACGACTTTTTTGCTGTGATGCGAAAAAATACGGCGTCACTACTCTCTAGACTGCGCTCTAGTCCTAACAGCATCCTGAAAACGTTTGAAGCTAATCTCGATGCGCCGATGCTTCGTCATTTCGTCTGGGTTCTGGTGAGGTGATGGGCTAATCGGCGGCGCCTCGAGCGGAATAATGTGTGTTTTTATTTTTTGTCTCTGTATTTACTAACAATAGACATAAGTTTGTCGGCGCATTCGCAAAATAGGAGGCTAGTGGCGTCACATCTAATCGATCGATGAATCTTAATTAATTATAGCTATCCTTTATTGTTTCATTCAGTTAGTGATTCTAAAATTAAGAATAATAAGAGACGTAATGAAGATAACCCGTATTTTATGGAGATATCATCTACTCGGTCAATAATACACGCCTAGCGATAAAAACAAGTGGAAAACCACTCTGATAGCAGCACGAGTGCCTTCAAGTTTAAAAATGTCTGTATTTACTAACAAGTGGACCTTGGATGCCAAATAAATATTATTATTTATATGTATTAGACATATTACACTTTTCCTTTCTTTCTAAAATATAGATATGATATGTTGGGTACATATCTACAATGTAATGATAATCACCACATCGCTACGTCTCTGTCTGTTCGCGATAAACTCAAAAACTACTGAACGGCTGCAAGTACTGACTACATGGCCTGGGACCTAGGGCGGCCAAGACTGCAAATCCGCCACTGGCTATAGGGCGTCAGACGAAAACCAAAATTTAGCAGGTTTTCCGTAGTACTTAAAGAGAAATATCTCTATATAAAAATTATGCACAAAATTTTATTCCTAAATTATTCGTTTTAGAGTTTCATTTTAGCCTGTTTTCAGTATTTTGTATGATCGAATAAATAACATCCTATCATGTAACGAATTAGCACGTTCTGTAGACAATACCCTTTGGTGCATCATAATTTTTTTGCAAGATCGTCGTTATCTAATGGTAAATATGCGTAAACTCTTGATGTAGCAAAATAGTTTTTATGGCTTTTCATCTGGTGACTCGTCGTAACGAGTTCCTCGGGATTTTTTACACCGTCTTATTAGGTCTGGTGGACTATGGATTCTGTCGGTGTGGTATTTTTTTTTGTTTTTTTTTTTTTTGTTTTAAGGTATCTGTAAAATGTCACGTGCATTGACTGATCGAGTGATTGCGCAGCAATTGAGAGACGAAGAAGCTATTGATAGTGCTTCTGAAGATGAACAACATCATGAGGTCATTGTAAGTGACCATAACGCATGACGCATTAGGCGAAAACGGCGCCATTCGTACACTAGCATGACCGCTACACATACGACATAAGATCCTTGAAAATGAGGGTATTGAATCAGCATCTGGAGCCTTCTCGTCTGAGGCCTACATATAAAACGATGCTATATATGCTCGAGAATCAAGGACCGAAAAACCAAAACGGCCTTAATGCCAAAATATGTGTGCAATAGTCTGCCAAAATTATGATGAAGGAAATTCACAAATAGTATTTATTGTTTTCTTATTTATAAAATATTTTATATGTCAGAAATACATTGTTCTAATTTGTCATTAATAAATATTTTATTTCACGATTCTAATATGGGATGTTGCACACCCTACATGACCAATTGTGTAACTTTTTTGACGAGACTAATTAAGGGTTAATACTGGCAGGATACCTTTTGTTGAATATTGTTGCTATACCTATTGTTGCTGCCCCGATGGGCGTAAGAAGTTCTCTACTGGGAAGGCACAGGCCCCAAACAACAGACATAAAAGCTGTCAGAGCTAGAAAAGTCCTTCAGTTCTTTAATTCTGTGTGCCTTGGCTCTGAACTGTAATTAATGATGATCATAAAAGATCAGTTGATAATAAGAGCCACCTAAAAATAATAATACCATCACTTTCTAATTTATTATAAAAACAAATAATAAGCTTTCTTGGGCATATTATAATGTGTTCACATTTTTCATATAATTAATGTAACCTCAACTAGAATAACAAAAGTCCATACCGCATTACTTTCACCCTTCGCAAATGCGAGGAGCTCCTGTTAGATTAGAGTGAACCTGCAAATTTCCATTTTAGCAAGAAATTTATATAATTTTAATGGAAATTGAAAATAATTAAATTCCAAAATAATATGATAAACAACACCAAAACGAATTATTTAAGCATATTTTCAGTTACGTTATTTACAGTAAAATGTTTTTTCATGCAATGTTTCGACCTCTTCTGTTTCGGTCCCATGGTTCCAGCCAGCTGTTACCATGGGATCTATAAAGAGCATGAAACATTGGTTGTTCAATCCCAAATAAAGAATTTCATTTCCAATGGGTAGCAATTGCAAAAACTGAAGGACTCAACATGGAAAGCCAGATACTCACTAGCGAGCGACATTTTCAAAAATTATAGTTTGTCTGTGGTTTGCAAGCTTGCCATAAGTGGAATGCTTGTGGTTCACAGTGAGCTGACAATAACCAGGTACTCATCCTAGCGAGTAAAGACTGCTTCACGCACACACACTAGAACCTCGTAACTGTATTTGTCATGTTAGTCACAGCTTGCTAGCGAGTGGGCACTCAGCTTAGTACTGCACTGCGCCTGATGGAAAGTGCGAATACAGTCCAGAGATGAGAGTATAGAGTATAGAGTATTGGAGTAGAGTCGAGGTGTCAGCTGCATGAAGTTGATTACAACTTCACGCATTAACTGCAAACATGCTGTCAATCTGTTAGCAGCCTTAAAATGATGTCATTGAACTGAATAAGCAATTTCTAAAATAACAATAACACTGAACGGATATTATCGTAATTAATGATTGCACTTAGAGATCGCGATTTACACTTATAAATAAAAAAGATACGACGAAGTTGTAACAGGAAAATTTCACCAAATTAATGTCAGATAAGTATAATTTATTATCAAGGAATATCTAGTAGAATAACACAAAACAATTGCGTTATGGTGTCAGTAGAAAAAGAATCTAGTAATTTCGATTAAGTATTAATAAATACGATTGTTGATAGAAAACCCGCTGCATGCTTTTTGTTAATAAAAAACATACCTGCTTTTGCGTATCCCATAATGCCTCCAGCGGCCACGGTAGCGGCGTAAGCGAAACCCAGAAGATCAAGACCCATGATGAATTTAACAAAATATGTTTTTTTTATACAGAAATTAAGTGGAATTCACTGCAAATTCGTCGAATAACCGTGACAAACGTAAGCGCGTGTAAGCCGACGAATGACCCAAACACAAAAAAATAAAGCACCTATTTACAAATTTGACAGTTGACTGTTGTCATTTAGACTTTATGTTACGTGTTTATTGAGCAATTGGCTTTTAGCAAGAAGTTCATTTTACTACATAATTCAAAGCATAGGTAAATTATGTATTGATAAAAAATGCTCAATTTAATTTTTTCCATCCTCTAAGGGCTCAATAGATAAAATACTCGTCGACATGAAATATATTACTAGGGGCTCTTAAAATTTTCATGTCACATGGAAAAAGTATAAATATTTTTAAACGCAATTATGAAGCGATCGTCACAAATGATCTAGTATCTTATTTCGAACAATTTATGGAGATTTCTTTTGCTAGAACAAGTTGATGCTATACATTATGAGAATACTCTTAAATAGCGAATGACAAAAAAAACGAAAACGAAAAGCACAGTAATTCGAACTGCTGTCAAAAACACCTGTCACTGTTTACTCTACCATCAAGAAAATTATGAATTAATTCAAAATCATTTGATTTTCTGTCTAATCATTGTTACCCAGCAAACCACGCCTAACTCCGCGGGTCGTGCTGATAAGCATGAGAATTGTAGAACAATCATTTACATCAATTTCGTCATAATTTGCAATACGTCACTACAGCTGTTTGAATATAAAATTATGAGTTTACTGAGACTACGGCAGTATTTTACGTCGCCGGCGCTGTGCGGACGTTGCAAGTGATGATACAAGTCATCATACCTACAAATAAGCTTGATTTTTTTCTAGTTATTTGGACATTCGACTTGAAGGTTAGAGACCTTGAATTTGTGATTGAAAAAAAAACGAATTTGTTCAGTCACGATGTTGAATAGTGCTTCTAAAGTGACGATTAACACTGGGAACGTACTCAACTTGATCGATATCAAGAAAAAGGCTGGACAAAATGTCACAGAGGAGGTAGGTAATAAAGAGAGTTTAATCTTATAGAATTAGCTCTTGACTGTGTATGAACTAATTACGGTACCTATGTTAATATACTCAGTTCGTTCTTCTATAAGTGTGATTGAGGTTATTATTTGAAATTTTACTAAATTTCATGTCTTGAAAACAATTTAAGCCCTAAATTCCAAACTTCACAGGTGGTCTCTATCTTCCCCGCGCAGCCTCGTGCCCTTTTAGTTGTACTTATAAACGGTTTAACCGTTCAACATAGCAACAATTTTTCTCTATGATTTTTTAAAATGAAAATGTCAGATCTGTTTTTATAAATAAAACTACTCAGCTGAAAGCTGCATTTAGTTATTTTAATTTTTTTCACTTTAATATTTATTTTAGCCATTGAGGCTTTAAGTCCATCAGGTCAAGCCTTTTATATATATAAAAAAAAATCTGACTGCTGCAACATGATTTTGTGTTGATAGGTATGGTTACTCCTTTAATTTTACTTTGTGATATTTCATCATTAACATATTGGGAGGAATATCTACGTCCGATTTGGATCATTATATTTTTCTATAAATGATAACAAAAAATATGGTAAATCTCTTTAACAAGGCAAATAGTGCTCTGTAACGTGTGTGTAAAAGCAAAATACTTATTATCATGACAATGTGAAACAACATAAATCAACATTGACTGTATAACAATTGTAATAACAAAGGAATATTAAATTATTACTTATTGCTGTGATGTAAATTATTATTAGTGTTATTTATTTACAAATCCAGAGTTAGTTTATTGTGATTATCACCGGTTACACCTCAGACCTAAGGTCAATAGAATAAGTAGTAGCAGTAAAATTTCACGACCTTCGCGACTGGCTATAGTGTGTAATTAGTCATACTTATTCTTACATTGTAATTTTTTTTTCACTACTTAATTTTCTGGTATTTTTTCGCGGGAAATTGTTATATCGTTGCTGTGGCTATTTTGAAACCTCCATAGAATTAGGGAAATGTAGGAATTGTGCAATTTTCAGGTTAATTTTCTGTATCTAATTTTGGTGGTTATTTCTATTATTTAAATATTGTGGAATATTATCATGTATTATTTAATATTCCACTGTAGTAACTTGAAATATTATTTAATAATTCACAATAATTTACTTCAACACTTGAGTAATAAATATAGCCACCAAAATTATGTAGCGAAAATTACCTGGAAAGTATTAAATTAAAAAATAAACTTAATTGGCTGTTATTATTAATACAATGATTGAACACTCAGAAAATATCCGTTGATCCGGCCAGATTCGATCCGACGTCTTCTAGCATTCCGTGCCAGACGCTATAACAAATAAGCCACATAATGAACCAGCGGTCTTCAAGAATTTTTCTGTGTGCTTGGTTATCGAATCTTCTTAGCCGTAGCGCCATCTATGAGAAATCTATGAAAGTTTTTCATCACCCAGTTAGAAATTAGTATACATAGAAGAAATTAGCTTTACAATATCCCAAAGCGAAGGAAAGGGAAAGATTTCATTGTTAGATTGGAGTGATGAAAAGTAGGATCATTTTAAGGTGTAATTTCAATGCAAATTTTAATTCTGTAAAGATCGCAAATCAGCCTAAGTATCTTCTAGGCAATCTTGAGAAGAACAATCTATTCAATAAATTTAAATTTAGATAATGTTTCATGACGTATTTATTATAAATACGCGAGATCAGGAACATCAAGAGTTATTAGATTAGAGTGCAATTATCTAAATAGGTATCCCACAATGTGTGGTAAAAATTATAATTTCTTGTAAAAAAAAACCGATACTAGTATAACCATTTTATCGTCGTATACTTATATTTAAGAGCCAGACTCCTGTCGGTGTAGCCTCCTCCACTTACGGTTCATAGCTAATTCCTTGACCTCTTTATGGCTATTCACTTTGATCTTCTTTTTTATATGTTCACTATACGCCATTCTTGGTCTTTCTCTCTTTCTTTTCCCTTCCATTCTTCCCTTCATTATCACTCTCACAAATTCGTTATTATGGAACAAATGTCCCGACATTTTCTCCCTTTTGCCCTTTATTGTATTCAAAAGATTTTTTTCCTTCCCAACCCTTTTCAAAACATCTTCTTTTGATTTCTTTTCTATCCATTTTTTTTTTCCATTCATCTCTGTCTAGTACAGAGCCGTAGCCAGTAAAATATAAGTAAAATGAAAAAAAATCAAAGGACATCACGCAACAATCGCCGCCGTCGTACTCGTCGCTAAAAAATGTAATTTCCTTTTTCTCGAATATTATAACTTAATACGAGTCCACTAGCATTTTATTTCCACTGGGCCTAAACATGTCCTGCGAGCCGAAATAGTCTGTCTTTGTCTTTCTTTGTGTTTTTTCCATGTCTCGCATCCGTACAGTGCGGTACTCCAGACATAGATTTTAATGAATCTTTTATCAATCATATAGATGTTCTCAATAAATTAGAAAGAAAAAAGAAAATATATGAAAATAAAATAAAGTTGACACTTAAATAATGAGATCCACCATTCAGGATTTCTCGGATTACGTATTCAAAATACCGTGTCGTACCGTAGTAAAAAAAATTATTTTATTTTTATTTAGTTGATATGCTACGTCTGCTACATCTAACTTAGCTGATATGCTACATCATGTCGAAAAGTACAATTCGCGGCCATAAAAAAGTACTGGCATCATATTTATTTTTACGGCTATGCAATGATGTGAGCAGTATACTGCGCTCCGGTTTTGAAGGGATGCTGGTCAAACTACTGGAAAATGGGATTTGTTATCGACTTTATGTCTCAGTATAACGGGCGCAGCTGCTGTGCGCCGCACAACTTTGCAAAGCTCTGAGTGGCATAACATCTGTTATATGTAGGTATATAGGTAGGCGTGTTGCTTGCCACCAAGCTCATAACTCGTTAAAAAAAAGAAAAGAAAACATTAAAGAGACAAGTGTATTTGCTAGGTTACTATTATCCGCATATTGCGTCACATTTAAACATGAACATTTGATGACTCATTCCTGTAATGCTTAGGGCGCGTTCCCACTATGTCGTCACGTTTTATTATCGTTGGACGACTGTCGTGTCTAGCTTCCCATATCACGACTATATGTCGTGGACGATTATTTATCGCTGAACGACTGTCGTGACTAGCTGTTCCAACTAGATCGTGACGACAATTTATCGTTTCACGACAGCCTCCTTGTCGTTTGCACGACAGAACCGTTTGATGGACTGCTTGTATGTTCTTTTGGAAGCCGGTAGTGTGTGTTCGCTCGAAATGGATGAAGACGAAATTTTAATAATGTATTACTTTCCAAAAATGCGGAAGAGGAAGCAAACGAAGAAAAGAAAATATAACGTGACGTATAAAATAAAACGTGACGACAATAGGAGCTGCGACAATCTGTCGTCACGTTTTTATCGTGACGTTTTTTTATCATCCAACGACTGTCGTTCTAGCTGTTCCCACTGTGACGACAGTTTGTCGTTGTAACGATAAAAAATCGTGAACGACAATTAATCGTATCGTGCGATATATGAACAACTTCATTTAAATATACATGTCACGACACTGTAAACTGCACGACAATTTGTCGTCACGGCATAGTGGGAACGCGTCCTTACTTTTTGAACACTTTGAATGACTCAGGAAAATTTTAACTTTTCGAATTTCCTATTCATATCATTTAGCCTTTATCATGCTGCTTAATGTTGGGGAACTGGTTTATTGAACTAAGACAAACAGTAACGCCTATACTCAATACTTTATTGCGTACACTGTAGTCAAGTAACGCTCGTTTCGGAGTTCATAAGTGTCAGTTGTTAAACTGCCTCTGTGGCCAAACGGTTACCATGCTGGAGTGCCACGCAGAGGTCCCGGATTCGATTCCAGGCCCGGGAGAAATGAGTTTTGATGTAATTTGGTTGTCTACCTATGTGTGTGTTTTCATGGCACCAGGGTTTCCCTTATGCGGGGCTATGAGTGTGTGCTTCATTAGTTTTTAAAGTTATATTAGTCCCCTCAGTTCAGCGTGTACCCGTTAGTTCAGCGTGTACTTGCGCAGATACAATCCTACAGCACGCCCTTCTGGCGGAAGGCTGCGTCCTGGGCCTTGGTCTATGCCCAGCTGGGCTCCCTCACGCCTGTTACTAATCTGCAGCTCGCCCTTTTGTCCTGTGGCGCAGTCAAGGCCATCGGCGGCCAACTGCAAAGTGTCAGTGTTAAAAAAAGTTAGGGACGTTTTTCTGTTTAAATTTTGTCTTATCGCATGACTCTGCATCTCCAGCACTAACCCGGAGAGCTAGTAGAGGATAAGCTAGATATTCTTCAGTCCCTCTAGCCGCTTAGGTTATTGGGAACTAGAGAGACGCCGTACAGCTCCGCCACCAATTAGATTTGGTAGTGGATGTTAGAGTCGACGGCTTAGCGGTGGCAACCGCTAGTTGTGCAATGCGCAACTGGAAGTGAACGTGCCAGCAGCTCAGGTACCTATCTGGAAAATAGGAAGGTAACTGTACTTGCATCCGGGGCGGCTCACCCGAGGCACTAGCTTTTCGAGAACCGAATGAAGTCAAGTGATGGAAGGTCAGTGATAACCCTGTTCACTGGCTGATCTGGGTTCAGAAGCTGAACTTCTAAAGTGCGCGCACAGGTTATAATGCCTTTCTCGTATAGGTACCTTAAGGGTCGGTAGGGAGGGTCTCTATAATCAAAACTAATGTAGAAAGATATGGGACTGTTTAAATTTGAAACTAAAATCCTTTGCCCACCATACCTACTGAAATCGCAACAAGAAATCCGCGAGTAATAAATAGGTCCTCGATTCTACGAACATCTATAAACCTGAAAAGTGTTAATGTTTTATATCCAACTTCTTCTGATTGTATCGATGGCGTACACTATATTGCTTGCCATCATGGTGAAAGTATTGTAATCGGTGTAAAGTACTCGCCGAGTTTTGCCCAGAGTGGCGCGCCAGACGTACCTACAGGAGGTGATACGTCGTGCGGGGCTCCTTTCGTGCACCCCAAAGAATGTCCTAAAATTCTTTTTGTTGTGTGAATTGAAGACATTGTAATTTTATTTATATTTGACGTCATTGTAGGTATTAATAATAAACCATTGTGTGTTCGCAATGTGCTCAGGATGCCGTTGGTACTGAGACGCATACGACGCCTATTTCGTGTCGTAGTCAACATGTTTCTCAGCAAACATTGCTGACCCGCTACAGTATGGTGGAAGTTGGAACAGCACCCTGAACGCACTGTTGTATTGGATGCGCAGTGTACTGTATGTCCGCCCCGTGTAACTAACCCACGTGCAAAAGAACTGGCTAGGCAATATGCTTTGAAGGGCACTTCATCTCGCAACGGTCAGTCAACGCCCTGCGCTCCCTTTCCATATCAGATTATAAAAATGAGACGAGGCTGTGTGGCACGGTTGTTAGTTTAACTTTTCCGTTGTAATGATCCATCTAATCCACACGTTACATAAGGCTATGAAATACGGACTGTCTTAATTAAAATACAATGTTGGCGATGTATCGTTCTTTTTGGACATTGTTTTCAAAATTATAGTTCCATTTTTATATTTGACTGTACGCTTCAACATATTATATTTATTATCTAATGAAATCACAGGCACATGGGACTTGTTAATTTATTGTGTGTGTGGTGGGCGCAGTCAAAGTTAAATAATGCTTATTTCACAGACCACATTTATTTCATAGGTAAGCAAACACTTGAAATCGTCATACGGATTAAACTATACTGCTCATTCGTAAGGCAGATTCCCCTGAGAAGAATGAGCAAGAAACTCTAGGGTTGCTTACAATATTTAATTTAAATACCTTAGATCGAGAATACCTGAACGGGCTAAACTAAAAAAAGGGTGGCAGTACCCCTCAGATTTTTGCTATTTAAACCGCGGAGTGGCGCTGTAATTTTCTTGGATAATCGTGTCGCTTACCACCAGGTGCACGACTTGTTCGTCCTGTCGCTTGATATCATTAAAAATATGTAATAAAATAAATTAATGTGAGTTATATAACATAGAGTAAGTAGAATACGTACGTTTTTCCAAACACGAATTTCAATTACAATTAATTCAAATACTGGTCACCCCTGACTTCGCGGTTCATAATTCTGTCATAATACCCGTTTCTACCACAACTGCGCCCCAAGTCTACTACATTCAAATCGTCTCAATTGTGTGTCCATGGAATGTTAACGGCAGGATTACGTTTATTACCTACTCTGTTAAATGTTAACAGTCTAGACAACCTCAAATGGTTTTGGTTGATTCCGTATAACAGCGAAAGTGTTAAATCAATAACTTTGGAAAAAATATTACAGTAAAATTGAGGATATTCCTAAAAATTTTCACGATAGAAAAAAACAAACTTACCTCGAAATTTTACAAAAAAACCGATTCAATAGGTACTTTACATATACCAATTATTTTTTTATATCAACTGAACTAAATAGGACACGTGTATAGTATACTATTTACATTTTTCAAATGGTTTTAATTTTGTTGTTCAAAAAATAAGTTCTGAAATAAAGCCCGAGTAAAGCCTGCCGCTCGACCCAAGCAAAATGAACCGTACTAGTACGGGAAAAAATTAAGTTCCAGCGGAGTTAGTATCGACTCTTAAGATAATGGCTTGTCAGTAGCTAGCCTTCGAGCTATTATTTAAATTTTTTGGTATTCTGCTCTTCGATGGTGAGTCGATGGCGTAGTCTACTAATATTAAAAATTTAATTTGAAGATTAAATTGCTGCTTCAACGAGATAAAAATTAAGATATGCATAGTATTTACCACGGTAGTTCTCATCGATCTTTAGGGATTGAATGATTGAATGCCGTCACTTCCTTTTCACTGACACTCTGTTGAGACTCAACTGCCATTGCAACTTTGGGGCCCAGTATTTGAAATAATGGATATTTTTGTCTAATTGAACGATAATTTGTGAAAAATTGTTTGAGTTTTATATGAATGATGAGTTTCTCCAATCGTGTATACTATAAAAGTGTAACTTTTGGTAACAATTCGCAGATCGCATAAAACTTTTAATGCGCGCCACCAACGCCATCTATTGGTTAAGAGATTAAACAAAACCGCGTTGCGCCAAGAACTAAAAAACACAATGGCGCTGAGTGTTTTAGTGACATTTCCTTCTGTCTTTCTATGTCGTCAGTCCACAATAAAGTAAAATGAAACATGTTTACGCCTGTACTTGTCGTGTTTAGACAACATTGCAATGTTGCGCTTGCTTCATGAGTATGTAAGCTGGTCACGGCAGACGGAGCGTTTGTTTGAGAAAACGGTTTAGATCGGAAAAAATAGTTTCAATTCCTAGATAATACCTATTAGTTATCCGCAGAAGACAGACGTTCATCCATCCTCTCACAAAACTTCAAACGTCCATCACACACAGCCATCCTGCTACTTACAAAAACATCGCACTCTGGTGCCTCTCATTCCCCGTCTGACATCCATCCGAAACAATTACTGCCAAATAAGTAATACTCGACCTAATTAAAAAACAATATCAAGTGTGAAGCTTCACTCGGATCATGCGTCATTTTAATTTCGTCGAGTATTACTTATTTCACAGTAATTATTACGGACGGATGTCGAATGGAGAACGGAGGTACGAGAAGGGCATTAAGTCAGTGCAAAAGCACGAACAAGCAAGATTTACAGTGCCTACCGCTGTCACTGCCAGCAGATGATAAACACGTGGCCGTAGATTAAATTTATTTGGAGGGGCACGAACAGGCGCACCATCTGCGCCACCAATTCTGGGCAATCGGAATCTTGAGTCTTCGACCTCTCAATAGAGCAGCAATCGTTCTTCCACTATGCTACTACTGCTCTTGTATGCGTCACCATTATTTGGTTAAGCGTCACTAACGCGTATAATATGTATAACTTATATGAAGTTTTCTCATTCCAGTTATCAGAAAGCATCAAGCTTACCCTAACTGAGTGGAGCACTCAAAACGTCTTACCCGTGCAAAATGGAATTGCCGTAGATCATCCGCAAACTTCCTTTCAACACTCAGACTATATGGTCGTGTCAACGTCGACCGCGCCCCAGGAGACTGTCATCAGTATCACCAGGTACAAAACCTTTGGTACCTTTTCTGTTATGAGAGGCAGATAAATCAGTGTCAAAAGAAAACGAGGTTTTGTCCTATTTTGTATATTAACTAATTCAACTCCATGATATCCAAAAGACACGTTCTAGAAACAGCACTTTAGGGACGTGGTTTGTTTAATTAAATAGTTTCTAAATTACATCGATCAAAGTTCGGTTATCTTTATGCTCAGTTTACAAAACGATACAAGATCTTCTGTAAATAAAAAATGTAACCCTTCGAAATGTTCATAGAAATTATGAAGGTTTCGATATTTAAAATGTGATGTGATATAGTCGGGGCTTTTTCTACAATTTGCAAAAAGCGACTATGTGTCCTGTCCATTTCTTCAATTTCCATCAAGTGACAGTGTGGAATGTGCACCAGACGAACATGTAGCTTAAAAAAAAAGGAATTCTGCAATCCGGTTTAGAATCAATACTGTTATTGTGCAGACCCCACGATGATGTGCAGAACAAGATGGCGGAAGAAGAACGTAAAAACCTCAAGATCGGCGTCAAGATCTTTATTAACGAGGATAGCACCGCTGCCCTCACCGAGTGCCTTGAAAACGGTGAGTTGGTTTCAGGACTTCGTAGCAAAATTTCTAGATAACATTATTTCTTTTTATGACACTTGTAGCGAGTCGCAGCAGTTGCTACAAATCTCTTTGTATTTTATTACTTTTTTTGTCAGCTTAGTTTTAGATCGTAATTCTAAATTTGAATGTGTTTCTTTTTATCGTCTTTTCTTTGATTTATCATTGTTTTATCAGCTTTTCATTCTCGTACACATTTGAAACATTGTTTCATGTTTTTAAGTAATTTATGAGTAGAGTCTTGCTCACTCTTCGTTAGCACCCGTACGGTTTTTTACAGTCCGCTACTGTACTCGAAGCAGCAATCAGTCAGACGGTTATTCGCGTGCTGACATTGCACTGCGTTCCTGCACTGGAATCAAAATATTTTGTCGGCCGTGAGATAGGAGATATTAAACCTCCTGTCCTGGTCATTGCGTTGTGTTTCTACATTGCAATCCGAAATATAGCAGAGTGCGGTAGAAATTGAAAGGACCGTGGTGCCTACTAATATTACACAAGCATTATCAGCCATGGGATGTGATATCTTAAACCTCCTGTGCTGGTCATTGCGCTGTGTTCCTACATTGCAATCCGAAATATATCAGAGTGCGGTAGATATTGATAGGGCCGTTGTACCTACTAATGTTACACAAGCATTGTCGGCCGAGGGATATGAAGTCTTAAACCTCCTGTGCTGGTCACTGCGCTGTATTCCTACTTTGCAATCCGAAATATAGCTGATAGCGGCAGAAATTGATAGGGCCGTGGTAAGTACTAATGTCGCATAAGCATTGTCGGCCGTGGGATAGTAGATATTAAACCTCCTGTGTTGGTCATTGCGCTGTGTTCATACATTGCAATCCGAAATATAGCTG
>NW_020653391.1:4071293-4082228 GCF_003589595.1 Hyposmocoma kahamanoa | reverse complement strand
CCGTGGGATATGAGATGTTAAACCTCCTGTGTTGGTCATTGCGCTGTGTTCATACATTGCAATCCGAAATATAGCTGATTGCGGTAGAAATTGATAGGGCCGTGCTATCTACTGCGTTCCAGTTTGGAAGGGTAAGGGTGCTGGTGAAATTACGGGCACATTTGTCAAGTTATGTCTCAGGATGACGGGCGCAGTGGCAGTGCTTCTCAGATCTTTGCGATTTGAATATCTGAGCGAAGCGCGAGATGAGAGTGCCGCTTACCACCAAGCATGCAAGCAATGACTTGTTCGTCCCTTTTTGGTATAAAAAAAAAGTATTTTTACCTTAGAAAAATTATGACACGGAATTTTTAATGCAGTTATTTCAAGAAATTACGGCAAATAATACGATGAAGGTAAACTTTATCGATTTCATAGGTTTTCGCGATTGTTATACGTAGGAAATGAAACTATTTTTTCGGATGTAAATCACGTAAATCACGTAATTGGAAGGAACATTTTGTTATAAGGGAAAAATGACATGAGTCTCTTAGGATATTTCAAATATTCACTGTCGATATAAGGGTAACTGGTTTACTGATTTATTGGTCGACATTTTATAATAAGGGACATTTTCCATTATGACAAAGTATTCCTTACGACATTTCAAATTTCCACTGTCGATATCTATTTGATTTTTCAAACAAACTCATGTTTCGGGGCCTTTACAGATCCCATGGTCACGGCTGAGATTTTTACCGTGGTAAACCTTGAGCACCTTATAACTTCGTAACTACTGGATATCATTTCATACCTATTGATAATTTTAAAGTACCTACATACTCGTAGTAATTATCTGATATAGTATTTCCGTGATCAGAATCATTGCAATATGTGTACGTAATTTTAAGTAGATATTAGGTGCTTGACAGCCCACTTTAACACCTTATAGGTAATATTAAATTGTTTTATCACTCGATGGGGGCCTAGTATCAACTATTTTGCCTTTGATTGGAACTGCGTCTGTCACTTTAAGACATATTATAAGTTGACAAGTCCCATGTGCCTGTAGTCGCCACGACTAAGGTTCTATCATAATGTAAATTACAACTCCTCGGGATAGTGCAATTACGAGTAACTAGCATTGGATTAAGAGTTTCCATTTCGATTCGGAAAAACCAAATTAGCGTGATTCACGGGAATCTATTGTTATGAGTCCGTAGAAAACATAAATGCTTACTGTACAAAAATGAAAGTCGTAGGTAGCCATTGCAATAACGTTAAATTTATCTCCTGTAAAAGTTGGTTTATTGCAGATACGCGGCTTTTACCAATGCAGCTATTTGCCTTATCCTCGATGATATGCGACATTCTTTCTATCACAACAGCCTGTAAATAGAGTATCTTTCTTAGCGTATACGTCTTCTAACTTCATTCTACTTCATAGGACTACTGTAATTGTCCTAATCTTCAATCTTGACCTCATATCGTTTTGCTGGATCTGAACTAGTGGAATCGTCTGATCCCTATGATGGGCCTCCACATTCACCCCTACAGCCCTTCCTTCCTCTGCCACCGCTTCATGCCACCTAAAGGTCGAAACACAAAAGTGCGCTGCGACGTCGCATCGCAGAAATCTACGAGCTCGCACGATCCATCGCAGAAATCTACGAGCTCGCACGACGCATCGCAAGAATTTGCGAATTGCTCCGCATCGCGCATTCCCGATGTTAATCTTCTTTGTGTTTTTTTCCTATATTCGCTTATAAATAACAGCAGTGCAACACTCTTTTAAAGATCGCTGTCGCAGCCTAGGTTAAAAAATACGTGTAGTGCCGTTGACGATCGTCAACGGAATGATCACCCGCACCGTGGTAGTGAGACGCTTTGCCGCACGAAATCGCATCCTGGAGACCTGACCGCCTTGCAATGGTTCCATAGCAGAAGGGTCGGTGCTTGGGGCGCTACGTGTGTCAGTAAGTTTGCACCGTCCCACCTGAGTCACCCCACCAGATGTGTCGGGTCGACTGCAGAGTATGCGGCAAAATTGAAACATGCCAAGTACAGTACATGGGAACGGATATACGATTTTGTACCAATTGCAGTGGAGACTGCAGGGACTTGGGGTGCGAAGGCCAAAAAATTCATCAGGGGGATGGGTCGTCGGCTTAGAGATAGAGGCTGTGTTCCACGCTCTGGATTTTACTATGTGCAACAAATATCGTTACCCATTCAGCGCGGTAATGCTGCCAGTATTATGGGGACGTTTGAACCAGGTAAGATTCAGAGCGGTTCTGTTTCACTGTACTACTTGGATAAAAATAGTTAAGTCTGGCGAATTGCATTATTAATTTTTATGTAACGAAGCGTGTTGCTGATTTATATTTGTGTCTTCCTGACGAAGCCTACGTTACGGATTGACATAATTATGTGATTTGGGCATAGTTCACTATCGGTTCTTCTGTTTTAACTATCAATTAAAAAAACAAGTTGAAAAAAAAGTTGGTAACAAACGTTGTGTAAACTTACCAACTGTAGCGCCGATCAACCAGTGCACGCCTGATATCTCACCTTCAAAATTTGAGATGCCTGAACTGCCGTGATAGTTCCCAACTCTTAGGTATCATACAGACTAAATATATTAATGTTTGATATTACAAAACTAATATTAAATCGCGGCATAATTCGCGACACCTGTGATTTCACCAGCACCCATACCCTTCAAAATGGGAACGTCGAAAAGTTCACACTACTGCTTCGCGACAAATAAGTAAGATGGCAATACTTTTCTGAACGAACTCTGATGGCAGCACTTCATATGACTACTTGTGTTCGCTATTGGGTGTATGACGTACGTGGAAAAATATTTGACGTTCAAATAAACATGCAAACACTGACAAATATGACAGTTTACACATGGAACCAAATAAGGAGTTAAAATGATTAATATGGTCATATGTAGCGTTTACTTGCGTATTTGCTTATTTGGCTCCTTTCACGTGCATCGAGAAACTGACCAACGCGCAGTAACGCGAGTTTGGTGTTTGTTGTTTGTCAAATAGGCAAACAAGGCAAATACTTTACAAAAACAAAGCAGTTTCGAATTGACTATGTATTAGGTAAACATTTTTATTTTAGTATCATTAAAACTTTGATCAGTTACCCATTGCAATACTAGTTATAAATCTACGAACTTATTGATGCGATTCGCATTTGATTATATGTTTTTCGATAATGAATTGAAATTTGACCTCACTATTGCAATCTGTCAAAACTGACGTCATAGCGTGCTGGTACTGTACAGACGTGTTACATCTCCGTCTCGACTGTGGAACCTTCATTCATTCGAGTAATCTTTTTCGAGGTCGTCTGGATAATAGATAGGTGTGCAAATATCTTATACAAGATTTGTGCGCAGCTGAGATACTGTAGATACGTTGGATAATAAATCCATAAATAAAGAGAACTCTTTATTACACGTTACTAAACTACGATGACGGATACGTGTATTAATTTAACCTTCTATTAAGCATTTAAAAAACTCATGTTCACTTACATATCGTTAATACAATTTAAACCATTTATTTCCACACATTAATTACATAACATGAAATAGTTCATTGTTATGCAAGCTTGGAAAGTTGTTGATTGACGCGAGTGCTTCATGTATTGAAACCTGAGCAAGCGATGGAGCCTAAGAGTCGTATTCTAGAACTCTACTCAATGCTTAAGTCAGGACTTGAGTATGATTCAAAGCACTAGAAATCATACTCAAGTCCCTGCCATTAGGGTCGTATTTCCAGTGCTTGTGTTGCCAGTGCAATCCTGACTTGAGCTTTGAGAGCAAAATGGTAGATGAAAGAACAGTTGAACTATTACAAATCAGGTTTAATCATTGACTTACAAATAAATGGACGACGGGTCTAATACAAAAACCACGAAAAAAATGTCCGAAGTCAACCTATTCGAAATTTAAATTGTTATGTCATCGCAGTATCGCGCTGTCCGTAGAACAAATGAAGACTAAAGCGGAGTGTCGCGCTCTGTATACGATTTTAGCGCCTTACAAGTGCGGACACTTTTTAGCGCGGACCCGACGTCCATATAATTGTAAGTCAATGGGTTTAATAAACAAAATTACTTATCGTTGTCAATTTAATGTCAACACTAATAAGAATAAAATATATATAATAAAAATTAATATTAAATAATAATATTAAATATTAAATAAATATTAAATATTAAAAATTAAATAATAAAAAATATATAATAAATTTTTTTTATATATATATATATATATATCATAATGTACCCCAAATCGCGTAGTTGAACGAAAAAGTTAGGTGCACAACAGTTCATCGTCAAGATCGAATTTCAAATAGTGTGGAAATAACGCTTTTGCGCGCAGATTTCTAATAAGAATTTCTAGAAAGAAAGCCTTTCCGGGCTAATGAGGCGAAAAGACTATTTATAAATGCAAAAATAAATAAATATATAAATGAAATTATTTATGTGTGGGGGACAGTCTCGGCTTTTACTGAGTGGCAAAAATCCCTCAGCACTGGTTTTCAACCTGCCTCGACCTTTGCAAACACATTTGTAATTGGGCCTGTTTCGCAAACTTAGTAATTATAGTCTGTCGTTTTTGAAGACGGAGTAAAATGACTTTTGCAGGGTTGCCAGTTTTCATAAAATTTTAAATAGTTATGTAGTTGTTGTCGACAGTTTTATCGATAGATTGTGAAATGATAATTGTGACCGTTACGACGTTCTTCTAATGTCTATTAATTGCGTTGTTGCCTTCTTTAATCTTATTTTAACAGATGGCTTACTGGTATCGAAATAAATTTTTATTTATATACATTTTAACAAAAAATATGTGAATTTGATTTTAGATAAAAAGAATTAAAATGAAAAATTTTAAAATATGTGTCCTCTTTGAATTTTTCATAGACATAGTTCTAAACACAGTGTATGTATGCATGAACTTACAAAAATTGACAATTCAAATGAACCTGTGCTCAGTAATTGGACAAATAATAGGCCGAGCACGATTAAAATGAATCAAATTCGGCTATTTATTCTGACCAGTATTCAGTCGATAGTCGATATAATGTTTATCGACTGCAATCACTAGCTGCTTGCAAGCGGACAACACTTTTGCACAATGAACTGTTATTTACTCCGTCTGTAGTAACAATACAATACAATACAAAAATTCTTTATTGTACACCAAAAAAGGAAACAAATACTATACAATTAAATTAAAAATAAGCGGTGATACAATGGGCGGTCTTATCGCTTTAAGCGATTTCTGCCAGACAACCTTTGGATGGAAGTAATTATATAATTCACAGGAAAAAGACGGCGGTGTAAGAAGAATTACTAATCAACAGATAAAAATTGATAAATAAATGCAAATATACATATATTTATAAATAAATAATAAAACCAATACATATATATGAATATCGTAAACTACTATATATTCTTATACTTATAAATATAAAAATTTCTAAAACGTAATTTCAAAACATAAAAATACCTAAGCAGTCCAGGTCACACTAAATTAAGGTAGTGTACTTTTACCATATTTTTGAATATATTCAATGATTTCGCTTGTTGAATAGACAAAGGTAAAGCGTTCCACAAACGAATAGCCTGAACAGTAAAGGACTTGTCGTAATACTGGGAGGTATGCAATGGCATCTTAAGTTGGAGAGTTGAAGAAGAGCGCAGAAGTCGGGGGTTGTATTGATGGGCGAATTCAAATCGCTCCTTAAGATAAGGTGGTGTGTGAGGAATGAATAAGATGCCATAGAGAAGATTAAGAATATGAGCATTCCGGCGAAGTCTAATGGGTAACCACTTCAGCTCATTGCGATAAATGGAAACATGATCAAATTTCCTCAGACCATAAATGAAACGGATGCAAAAGTTTTGTAGACGTTCGAGTTTGTTGAGCTGTTCTTCGGTTAAATCCAGATAGCAGGCATCAGCATAATCAAGAATTGGAAGAAGAAGAGTTTGGGCAAGCGCAGTTTTCGTGGCAATAGGTAAAAAATTACGTAACCGTCTGAGAGATGCGGCAGACGCAAACAATTTGCGGCTGGTCTCAACTAATTGAGGTGCCCAAGATACCCTATCAATAAGGTGCCCTATCAATAAGTATACCTAGATTTTTTACATTGTCACTAATTTTAATGTAGGTGTCGTCTATAATAACCTGCGGCAAGCGAAACCAATCTATCTTGGATACCATTCTAGAGCTGCCAATAACAATCATTTGCGTTTTCGTTGCGTTCAGCTTAAGACCAAATTGTTTACTCCACGTCCAAATATGACGGAGATCATTATTGATTACCTCAGTAACATTATAAAGCTAAATCTAAATAATTTAATAAATAATCGCTATTCAGTTAAACATAATTTATTTTATACATTTTACTCCCCTTAAATGTAAGCATATTTTTGCACTGCTATTACAATAGTGTTGTAACTCAAAATATGAGAAATTCAAGATAATATCATTGCTGAAAGCAAAATTTGATTCTCTACACGTCAATGAAATCGTTGCGGTTGTTAAAATATTGCAGGAAACAATTAAAATATATCTACGTAACTCAAAATGAGATAAAGTTTGGAGATTTGGTCAAGACGGTCCTTACTAAAAAAAAAAATATATAATACCAATTGGCGGGACGGAAAAGTCGTGCGCCTGGTGATACGCGACACGCCTATCCATAACAGTTGCTGTGCCATTCAGAGCTTTAAACGCAAAGATCTTATGGGCACTGGTACTGCGCCTGTCTGTCACCCTGAGACATAAATTGACAAGGACCATGTGTCTGTAATTTCACCAGCACACTTACCCTTTTAAACCGGAACGCAGTAATGCTTACATTACTGCTTGGCGGTAGAAATAAGTAAGGTGGCTGTATTTCCCTGGACGAACTCTGTCACAAGGAGCTCTGCCCTACTACTGACTATAGTATTATTTTTTCCGTTTTATTTTTTAATAATAATTGGCAAATTCGAAATTATTTGATGTCTGTAATAAACTTTAACATATTCATAAATTTTAAGTTATGAATGATTGTGAAGTGAGTGATTCGTTTTATCGTTTCTAAAAAATACACTTTTAGAGTTAATACACTATTGTATTAACAGTGCTATACATATAAATTTCAACTATGAATAGCCTTATTGAATTTATTGCACAATTACAAAGGTAATTAACGTTGCTGGATAATGAATTGTACTGTCGCTTGATTAAAAGTCTGACTTAATACGTGGAAAGGTTATCATTACCGTATACAACATCACATAAAATGTTCATTACCGTAGTAGTAACAATTAAGATCGGTATTTCATGAACAAAGTAAATGCGTATCGGCAGATATGTCACCTAGGCTCAATTTACATTACCCCGGAACGGAATGGCAGCGACGTTTTGTAACCATGGCCAAAAAAATATAGGTCGCACGTCTTCTGGATAATTCGAATAACCTCAGTTCAGAGTATTAAAAAACCGACCTCAAAAGTTCGTGGATTGACATCTATTTGCCATGTTTTATTGAAATCGGTTACCGGAAAGTGCGTGAAACCGGATTCATACCCTAGTTTGCCACCCTTAGAGGTATTATACTAGATAATATTTTCTTCAAATATAAATGTGACAAATACTGAGGTACCCTCATTCCAACAAAAAAGAATCATTAAAATCGGTTCGCAAATTATACATACATACAAAAATAATTGTCGCGTAACATACGTACAAAAAATACGAACTGAGAACCTCCTCTTTTTTGAAGTCGGTTAAAAAAGAATTTTAAAATAGAACCGGCCAAATTGAAAAAAATACATTGAGTACGTGAGACGCACTATAAGTTTCCGGAATGAATAAGAAAAAAATACTATAAATGGTCAGAAATGAATTTATTGTTTCTCAAAATATTCTCGTTAGCGTTAATGCACTTTTTCATACCGATGAACCAATTTTGAAAACATTTATGCCACTCCTCCGTGACAATCTCTGAAACATATTTTTCAAACTCTTCGACAGCCTCTTCAGGTGATGAACATCCAGCGGAGGGCGAAGCCCGAAGTGAGGTACATGACTCGTAGTATATGTATTATTGCCGAAAATGGACTTAGGAATAATGTAAAATCCGGTACCTAATAAAGTAGTACTTCTGTAGATGGTTCTCTAATTTTCGTTCATAAATCACAAAGTTCGTTTTCGTGATGTCAAATTCAGATTCAGGTCAAATTCCTTAGACTATGGAAACTACTTTTTTTCCATCCTATAAGTCAAATTCAGAGTAATAAACGCGTGCTTTCCTTAACTTGACATTGGCGGAATCATCGATTATTTCGATGGGGCTACAAATATTAAAATAAGAAGAAGACGTTATTGAGTGGTATAGGCATATATCATTTGAAATAGAAAATTATTTCATCAAAAATCTGCTGTCCTTTGAAACCAATTATTCAGAATCTGAATGATTTTTTTTTAATTTCGAACTTGTCATTAGCACTTGAATTTAATTAGAATCGACGGATCGTTGGAATTGACATATTCTCGGAATTGAAAGTACTGGAAATTTGAACTCTGTTGTGGATTTGAGCTCTTAAATGAACCCACTCTAAATATTTGTATGGCCTACATTTGTTTCTCTTATGAGTCAAAGTCAAAGTCAAAGATTATTTATTCCATAGGTAAAATAAATTTACACTTGAAAACGTCACATTTAAGCTACTGCTCGTTCACTACGCTGGCGCTGACCTCCCTGAGAAGAACGAGCAAGAAACTCTAGGGATTGCTCTTTTCAAATAAACTTAAATGCTATGGAATACACTTTGAATCAAATTTGTGTGGATTCTGGAGCCATGTCGTCTTTCCATACATCTTTATCTAACACGTAGTCTTCAATTTTGTAATATGATTTTTCGATCAAAATATTTTTAATGTAGTTTTTAAACTTAGGAAATGATAAATTTAATATATGCTCCGGAATCTTATTGTAAAAACGTATACAGTTCCCCATAAAAGAGTTGTTTACCTTTGTTAAACGAAATCGTGGTACCATGAGTTTGGACTTAGCTCTAAGGTTAATATTATGGATATCTTCTTTCTTATTGAAATTATGTATATTTTTACGGGCATATAAAATATTTGAGTAAATGTACTGTGATGCCACAGTCATGATACCAGTCTCCTTAAACTTTTCTCTGAGAGATACCCGAGAGCCTAGACGGTCCACAGAACGAATCGCTCGTTTTTGCAATTCAAATATGGTTTGAATATCTGCCGCTTTACCCCACATGAGAATCCCGTAGGACATTATACTATGGAAGTAACTAAAGTAAACTAGTCTAGCAGTACTAACATCGGTAAGCTCACGTATTCTGCGGACTGCGTATGCAGCGGAGCTTAATCTGCTGGCCAGGGACGATATATGTGGAAACCACTGAAGTTTACTATCTAAGGTCACTCCCAAGAAGACTGCTTTATTAACAAGGTCTAACTTTTCTCCGTTTATTTCTATGCTTGGACTAGTCGATTTTACGTTAGGTAATTCAAATTTAACACATTTTGTCTTCTTGGCATTAAGCAATAAATTGTTAGCATTAAACCAATAAACTACCTTAGAGAGGGTATCATTAATACGGTCATAGTTAATGTCATGTCTGTCTGTTTTAAAAATCAAGGATGTGTCATCAGCAAACAACACTATTTCGCAATGGTCCTTAACAAAGAATGGCAGATCATTAATATAAATCAGAAATAAGAAAGGTCCAAGTATTGAGCCCTGCGGAACACCCATTTTTACTGGAGAACCCAAAGAAGTCACTCCATGTATGTCTACTTTCTGAATTCTACCGTTGAGATATGACGAGACAAGTTTCGACGCCTTGCCATTTACACAGTAATGTTCCAGCTTCCTAATAAGCTTCCTAATAAGTTTGGATGAATATGTGTGAATATGTTGTCTATGTGTGTATCCATGGTACCCACAATACTGGATACTACCACCGAAGACGAGGCTTCAAGCCTATAAAATATGCACCTGTCTACTAAAGTCTTGGCTTAGGTTACGAAAAGCTAACAAAAGAAAAATTCACCAAAACTTGGCTGTATGGTTTTCCTTTTCCGTAGTGGAAAGAATAAAAATACAACTAAAAAACGAGTCACTATTATGATTAACACATGCCATTTTATCATTAGTGATAAATCACTTGTCGGTTTTGGAATTCAAAGACCTGACCTTACTACCCTATTGTACGCAGTATTTTATTTATCAGATTACATATTATGACTCTGTATTAGTCTCTCTAAAGGTCGCCTCAAATTGCTTGCTATACAGCCCGGTGTAGCTATCTGCCTTTAAAAAAATACACGTTATTGTTAAGTATCTAGTATTATTTAGTATTGGTAGCAGTAGAGCTCCTTTGAAAGAGTTCGTCCGGGGAAGTACTGCGACCTTACCTAATTCTGCCGCCTAGCAGTAATTTGAGTATTACTGCGTTCCGCATTAAAAGGGTACGGGTGCTGGTGCAATTACAGGCACACGACTTGACAACTTATGTCTCAGGGTGACGGGCGCAGTGGTAGCGCCCGTAAGATCTTTGCGATTTAAAATTCTGAGTGGCACTGCAACTGTTGGATAGATGGATAGCTCATAGCAGACCATGGGATATGTAAAGAGCCCGAAAAGTACATTATTTAAAAAAAAAAGAAATTTTGGTACGTGATTTACATCTGAAAAATAGATAATAATATTCCTTTTTGCGAGTTCGGGGTCTTATTTATAACCTATAAGTTACAGCGTTTTGTAGCGCTGCGCATCCTGTCGTCGGCTGCATGTGCCGACACGGGCATGCAAAATGCAAGTTAGATTTTTTTTTATAATACCATGTGTCGGGGCGAACAAGTCGTGCACTACGCACGAG
>NW_020653391.1:4042147-4071283 GCF_003589595.1 Hyposmocoma kahamanoa | reverse complement strand
ATTAGTACGGGAAAATTTTGGTTTCGAGCTGTGGTAGTATATATAGACTCTAAAGGTATAGTGAAAAATTTAGAGAAATAAGCCTTGAACCGTGCGTTTCTTTTTTTTCTATTTCAGTCTTCACAGCGCTCCATACGGAGTATATAGACAACGTGATTCTCGCATACAACCCTGATGTACTCCACCGGCTTGAAGAAATAGCTGACGAAACCACTCTGAAGACCTCTTATACCACAAAAGCTTCGCCTATCTCGCTTGGCAGTAATATTGGTGAGTATTTCATAACCCTTAACAATTTGAAGTTCGTAAAGTAATTATAAAATTGAACACCGGAGCAACGAAAAAAAAATCAATTATGTTCATATTTATTTCATTGCCCCGTTAGTGCACTGTAATGTTAGAGAGAGCACACTATTTATTACATTTCTTATACGAGCCCGACCCCACGTAGAACGCGTAACGTCATTAGTATGTAGATAATCTCAGTACAGGGCACTAAAAAGACCGACCTCATAAGTTAGTGGTATTACATCTATTTGCCAAGTTTTATTGAAATCGGTCACCGGAAAGTGCGCGAAACCGGATTCATCCCCAAGCCTGCGATCCTTAGAGGTGGAATATTTTCTTTAAATTTAAAAGAGACCAATACTGAAGTACCCTCTGTCCAATAAAAAAAGAATCGTCAAAATCAAAATTGTCGCGTTATATACATACAAAAAAAACATGAAGTCGAATTGACAAACTAAGCAATGTGCTTTTATTATTAAAAAATTAAGTGCGCAGTTGACTTCAATCTCACCTGATGGAAAGTGACGAAGAGGTCGACGACGGAGCATGCACTCCTAAATAATGCCTATTTACTCTCGCCTTGAAAAGGCCCAAGTTATACCGTTCAGGGAACAAGTCTGCAGGCAGGGAATTCCACTCCATAGCCGTTCGCTATATATATGTGGAAACCTAACGCTTCGTGGAATCCTTAGAATATCTACAACATACTTGCCACTTCCGAGAATTTCACGTCTTAATTGTCTACTTTCCTCAATCCAAAGTTGATACAGTTTTTAGTTAAAAAATTATAAGCGCATAAAATAATAAGTTAATAAGCAAATGGTGAATACGGTCACGTTTCTTTGCTTACTGAAGTATGACATCACGTTGTGTGTTTAGTGTTTTCGAAACAAATTAAAAATATCTCAATTTTCAGATTTTATTTGTTGATTTAAAAATAAAAAATGATTAATTTTTCATTAAAGCATTGATTGAATGATCGTTTTTATTATACAAACATTACTTCAAATTACATTTTAGATTATTTCAAATAAGGAAATTTCTAACTGTGCGCCCAGACCAGAACTTATTTACAAAAGTTCGTTCCCTATATTGGTCTCTTGATTGATGAATGATGATGATTATTATCGCTCACAGTTTTACCGCTGAACCACCGCACTTGTCTAATGCTATATCTCGTTTTAGGTTTTCATATCTCATACGAATACAAAGAGCTTTTACAACATGTAATTATTGTCCAGATAACAAAACTTGTTCATAGTAATTTGGCCCATAAATTTTTAGTAACAGAATAGAATGTCACCTTACAAGGTGAGAACCGTTTGCTCGAGTGTTCGCGTAATGCATTTCCAGTTTTGTCTTTGATCTTTACCAGCGGTTCCCAAACATTTATGTCTCGTGGGTAACATGACTTTTTTTCCTTTCACGTAGACCCCTGCGTAATATGGATTTTTTTACAAATTTATCAACTCCAAAACTGGTTTTCACAGCTGATACAGTGCAACTTACTTGTGAAAACACAAGTTGTTTAGAAGTTGTCATTTAATAAAATAAGTGTAGTTTCAGTGTCCAGTCATCCATTAGGCAAACAAACCTATTGAAGGTATATTATACATTTACTCATGCAATTCTACACACTACTCTAGGTGTAAAGAATATCATAATAAGCGAGTCGGTAATTTTAACGCAGCAGTGATAGTTATTTGGGTAAATTTGAATGATAATTAATTGTAAAATGTAACTAGACAGACTAACGCATATGACTTCATTGTTATGCGAAATAAATGGATTATTTTTATTATTATACTATGATAAGTATTTGAGCAGAATACTCAATATAATTTAGAAAAGTTTATTTACCAAGTTGGTTCTAGATCTTGTATAGCACTCACAGTCGTGTAAACTAACGTGTAATGTTTTCAGCTCGTATGTCGAGCACCGAAGTAGACGCCGACAACGAGGCAGACGCGCGCAAGTGCGAGGCCATACTGCCTGGTATTAAGGTCCTATGGGCCATACTAGAAGACTACGTCAAAGAAGGTAATATTTTGGATTTTTTTTTGAGCATTAGACAAGAAGAAGTGTAATTGAAAAGGGTTATTGAGTGGCGACCGCGTGCGGGAAGACGTAACATGGGCGGATCAACCACATGGTGAAGGAATCAGCTGGATGTCAGCAGTGCAAGACCAGTCGTTGTTGCGATCTTTAAGGGAGGCCTATGCTCAGCAGTGAACGTTTTCCGGCTGAAATGATGCTAATTTAAGCGTATTTGTAAAAGTATTTACATAACTTTCTTGAGGACGTTTGACAGTTGTCTGCTCAGCTCATTTTATATTGCCTCGGAATAGAATGGTAGCAGATTTTTGAAATTAAATTGCATATGTGTAACTTACAGACTAGATACGATTCATACATTCATGAGACATTGTAAATTAAGCTGAAGGCTCATAACTAAATAAATTAAGTAGCAGCCCTTAGGGCGCCCAGCTGGACTTCGGCCCAGTATGCGTCTGGATTGTTCAGCCAGATTTTATTTGTAGTTTAAAGATATTTACGAATTGCGTATTTTTCCCTTTCTAGGTCGCGTACACCAACTCGGCGTAGCAGACGTAGGCGGTGGGTGCCTCCGTAAACTCCACGCTTGGGCACGGGTCCGCCCGGCCATAGCGCAAATCAATCTCGCCTCGTGCTGTGTCGTTCCACCTTCGTTGCACGCGTTCTGTCGAGCCAATGAAGTCCAATTACTGACTCATGGCGACCCTCCCGGTAAGGAAACATGTTATGTTATTTTTTTATTGGGTTTGTAGATTTCATAGACAGATACACAATATTCAACCCAATGACAGTTGTAATCTACGCGCGTTGCCTTGCCATTGAAAGAAAATAAAAATGTTTGTCTCTTTTTATTGGAGTTGCGTAGACACATTTTGCTGGACGTAAATAATTAATGACCTCGGTGGCCCAACAGTTTGCACACTGTGGGCGCTGAATGACGAAGTCCCGGATGCGATTTCCAGCAGGACAAAATTGGGAAATGATTCTGAATTGTGTCCGGCCTAGGTGTTCTGGTAGATGCCCCGGAGTGAATTTCGTTGTTCCATTACAAGTAATTAATGTAGTTGTTTGGCACATTATTATTGTTAATTAGAAATAAAAGTACAATTCACCCCTGTGGACCGTCATAATCGAACCATTGATCTCTGCATTGAAAAGCAACCTCCTAGTAGAGCTCCTTGTGAAAGAAATTGCCTAGGGTAGTACTGCCACCTCACATATTTGTGCCGCCAAGCAGTAATGTCCGCATTACTGTGTTCCGGTTTAGAAGGGTAAGGGGTGCTGGTGAAATTACAGACACATGACACTTTTCAACTTATGTCTCAGGGTGACGGGCGCAGTGGCGTTGCCCCTCAGATCTTTGCGATTTAAAGCTCTGAGTGGTACTGCAACTGTTATGGACAGGCATGTAGCTTACCATCAGGATGTCTGGACTGTCCGATTATTACTAGTCTTGTTGCCTGCAGCCTCCATAGATGACCAGTAGATTGACTGACCACAAAGTCAAACTGACTAGACCGAACATTCCCAAAGCGGTCTGTATCGACCGCAGGAGTCGACTCCATATCAGTGAAAAATAGGGACACGTAAGACGTTAATGGTAATCTACAAGAGTGGAACCCATTTAGACAGGTGTTGACAAAAATTTTGCCTTTCCATAAACGGAATAATGCCATAGTACCTTATACTTACATATTACTTTCTTATTATGAATATATAAATTACCCATACAGTAAATATTTCACAACACACAAAAAAACGGTTAGATAAATGTATAAAAATAACATGTGATTTTTTAATAAAGTTGCTCACTATACAGTTAAATTTATCAAAGTAAGTAGCACTATGTTATCTGTCAAAAATATTGATGGCATTGTTAAAAATCGATATTAGAAATCACAGAAACCACTTACCAATTTTTTTCTGTTTCGCATACCCCCTGTATGCGAAACAGAAAAAAAATGGTAAGTGGTTTACGTAACGAAAAGTTTGAGAGCCCCTGAACTAAACTGATAGAAATTCAAAGTTACATTGACTTTTTTTTAGGACGAAAGAGGATGAGAGGGGGTTCTAATCAGACTGCTAACTGCAGAAGACCACTTCCTTAAACTCTCTGTAAACTTGTTACAATATAAACTATCTAATATATTTTATTTGTTTTTACAATTCCAGATCTCCTGTCAATAGCGGCAGTAAAAACCTTGTCTGATGCGGGTGTGGGTTGCAACAATTTGGAATGGTGCGCTCGATATCAGGTCCACATCAAATGCCGCGGAGTCCTCGCGCTCAAGGGATATGTCTGTAAGGCCACGTTAGGTGAAAAACGGGAGACTATAGCTGCAATGCCTATCACTACGAATTAGTTATTAAATGTAGACAGAGACGTATTTAGGCGGAATGGGGACCGCTCTATAGTAAAAAATACCCATTTCACAGTTTTAATCTTAACTTGTCAAACTTTATAAGCGATATCTTAAGGGCGTTTCGCTGAGGTGTCCAGGTTGTCTCAGGATAGAATGGTTGTTTCAATAAATTATATTATCAAT
Source organism: Hyposmocoma kahamanoa (assembly GCF_003589595.1). Taxonomy (NCBI): domain Eukaryota; kingdom Metazoa; phylum Arthropoda; class Insecta; order Lepidoptera; family Cosmopterigidae; genus Hyposmocoma; species Hyposmocoma kahamanoa. The sequence goes on along the minus strand of NW_020653391.1, from coordinate 4,066,394 downwards.
TCAGCTTGACACTTCAACTACGACAATATAGTATTAACATTGAATACAGTACCGGTGTCTGCTGGAGTTGGTAATCGACCTTGATTTATTAATCAACTAGTCTAGCATGAGCCAATCCGCTTCCCGCTTCACTTGCAAGTAGCTAGTATGCCAGTGTATTACACAGACTACAAAACAAGATGTATAAACTATTGGAAAGGTAAAACAAACAAAATTGGGAAATGTATAAGTGGCAATTGTTAGTGATAAATCATTTCTCAGATTTGAATTTTTCTAACCCAACATGACTAGTGTTAAGTGCACTCGATGCCCTATAAAATACCTCATCCCCTAGCCGGTTTTTTTTGGTTCCAAGAGCCTTTTTACGCATGCAACAGAAAAGTGTAGAAGAATTGCAACTTTTTGGTTGAAATTTGTATTTACTTAGTGTAATAATATAAAAACATCACATCGGCTTAAAAAGATTCTTAAAACGTCATTCATTATTCTTCCGAAAGGTAGTTTCCGAATTTTACTTCTCAGAGCGTTCCCACTTGTTTGCTGTCGGGCCCGGATTTTAATCAGATGTTCCAGTGGCAGAGCATTTTATGTGAAGTTATTCACACTTGTCTAAAACCGATTTTGTGTCGGCACCTACAAGATGTGTCGGGTGTTTTGCCAGCCCTCTTCGCCCGGAAAAAATCGTGTTGGATCTCGCTCGCCTATGAGTAAGTATGACGATGTTCACATTTGTCGGATGTTGGGACCGACAATCCGCTACCCGCTACCCCTTGTTTTTTCTTCGAGGATTGGGTGCACCCAATATTTTCTTTCTTTAGTTGTCTTTATTCGTTCTCTTCTCAAATAGTATATCACAACAAGAACTTCGTCGACGTCTATCGCGCACAGTCGCCTCGCCTAGTATAAAAATTGGCACCAGCTTCGACCGTGGCCGACAACCGATTAGTTTGAACGGGCTGTCACACATTAAATGTTAACTTTGTTTAACAACTATTTTCACACAGATCTACTCACATCCAAATACGAGTATATGAATATTTCATGTGACTCGGGTACCATAATGATGGTCATAGGTATAATTCTTGCATACTATGTCAGGAGCGTCGGAAGTCAAGGTCCATAGTCTCTGCCTACCCCGGAGAGAGACAGGTGTGATGATATGTATGTATGTCTCATAATTAATACGTAATTACTTATAATAAAGTATATTTTCAATTTTCAATTACCAAAATTTCAAGTCAAAACTCCCAATGTCAAGATGTCTTATTCCAGTTACAACAGCGTTTCTAACCATTTTCTGTATCCTGAATTATTAAGAGAGTCTGGTACACCTATAGTCATTTCTTTGTTTTCCCTAATATTTACCACCTTTTAAAATAATCATTGTTAAGCTTAATGTGTGTTGCCTAAAAATAAAGCTCTGTGTTGCCAGAATTCAATTTCGGCAATTCATTAGTAAATTGCACAAAGTATGTTAATTTTACAGTTTCAGGTCGTTAAATTCAGTGTTTTAAAATGTTGCGGTATTATATAAAGACTTAGTTTGCTATTCATAGAACGGACTTTGATTTCGACTAAAGTGGCGATCTAAACAAACTTTTCGTGATTACGAAACCAACTTACCTAAAGTTTGAGTTCGTAATTTCTTGTTCAAATTTACGCAAAGTTCGTTTTATAAACACGAGAAACTTGCTTAGATCGAAGTCAAAGTTGGTTTTGTAAATGTCAGACTATGGGTCGTTAACGACTCCGTGAAAGTTAATTTCAAAAATACTGAAGTCACAATTTCAAGGACAGGACAATGGAACTTGCTTATATTTCATCGCAAATATAAAACAATATTATTTACACACATACAGCTTCTTAGACAAATAGTGTGCTATGTAAAGTCGTATAGTTTTTAGGTTAATTGTGACAAAATAGCAGTAAACTATTTTGTGAAATTTCGTTTATCAATATTGGAGATATCACATTAAGCGACTCAGTTATCCTTTTTGTAGATAGCGTTGTCATTGTACTGTTTTAAAACACTATAGGCCTTTTTTTAGAACGAAGGTCGGAATGCTTAAAATTCAATTATTGTTTTTATTAACGCTCGTATTGCATCTCATTTTTTAAATTTATTTTTAAATTGCGTTACGGCTTATCTTATGTAATAAAAATTAAATTATTGTTAATTAAAAATTTAAAAGGTAAGGTTGTGAGGCCCTATTTTTTACTTACTTAATTTATTTTTGTTTCTTTTGCCCATGCATTAGCTTGTAACAGTCTACTGCTAAATATTAGTATCTTCTAAAAACAACACTTGTTTATAATAATTGCTTTTCTATTTATATATTTTATAGTAATTTATTTAATTTATTTATTATTTATAAATAAAAATCGTATATAATGATTTTTTTTTACCAGTAATTGCTTATTTATATTTATAGATACCAAAACTATTAAAATCTATTTTATATATACTCTTGTCATATGAATGCAGTGACGTGTAAAATTATAAATTGTTATATTAAAAACGGAAAACATATTTTTTTAAATTATAGAAAGTTTTTCATACTTACTCCTATGTACAATAATGGTAAACACCCACCCAGTAACACGTGCAGTGTGTAAAAATCTCAATAATTAGGTCCATGAGTGTAATATATGTGATCCGCACACGGACGCGGTTCTTAAGTCTGACAATGATATCAGCTTAGTTTTTTAATGAGGTCATTCAATACGTTGCGTGCGGTGCATTTGCTTCAGCCCTTACCATAATCATTTAACCAGTATTTTTAATTATAACATTCCTTTTAATGCGTATATGTTTAATTTGTCACAAACTTCTTTATAGGGTAATACAGTAATCGTACTTACAGTTTTTAAGGCGTATGTTGTATCAAGCAGGTAAACTCATACTAAATTAGATTTATAATGTACGTCCAATTTAAACAGAGCTATGATGGCTTACGGCATTCGGTAAATATAAACTTATGTTGATTCGACATTACTTCAAATGAGTTACAATGGCCACATACAACTACTTGGTAGAACGTACGCTTTTCCTTTTAGGTACTTAATAACCTGTGCAGGTTTCAACTTAAATAACTGTTTTACACTATTAAGAATTTCGGCTCTGCTGAGTTTTTGAGCCCAAAACAGCTGGTGCTATCATAATGTTACCTTAAAACCTTTGGGCATCTGTGTTGCCATAAAAAAGAGAAAGTAAAAAATAAGTTTTCCTGTTATAAACGAAATTTTATTTTATTTTTGCATGTGGTAAGAAAGATGCCTAAAAGCTTATTGAAGTTACTTATTGTTGTTAGATATAAAAAGAAAATTGTGTTATAAAAATAGGAAAATCTTATTAGAAATTGGCCAGAGAAATAACATTGTGTTTCAAAACTTCCATTGAAGGAATTGAGCCTAAAGTTACTTTTCAGTGGAACTTAGTTTGTCATTTATATAACGAACTTTGACTTAGACTAAGCAAAAATGGCGAGTTAAACGAATTTTTCGTATTCACAAAACGAATTTTGCCTAAGTTTAAGCAAGAAATATTAAACTTTCTTGCTTAAACTTAGGTCAAGTTCGTTTTGTTCGTTTTTGCTTAGGCGAAGTCAAGTTCTGTTCATAAATCTGAACCTAATTGTCTCTTATTCTTAAAATGTGAAACCTATCTGCGGAACCGTACCTTTACATCCGTAAGTGTTTCTCTGAAATCAACCTAAAATTAACACTGAAGTGTCTAGACACCTTAAGCATTCAATGTACCAAAACCGTTATTTGAAAAAAGTACCATTACGCCTTTATTAAATCGATATTCAAAAATATTTCCAAATTCGAATATTTGTTTTTGGAATACCGAATTTCTCTGGCCTTAAAAAATATAAAACTTACTCGATATGTTAATATTGTAAGATGAAACCGAATTATGTTTAAATTAAAGTATTTATTACAACCACTTTTAACCTCTTTTGTTTAAACCTTATTAGTCATAACTTATTTTATATGTAGAAGTAATTATTATTTCCTTAATGGCGCCCAGTAAGCTTGAGCCTGTGTCAGTTTCGATGTATGTTGTTAGTTAATATTGATCAAGAACGCCAACGTTTAGGCAGCTGCAAGGTATTTATTTTTGGAAGAACTCCTTTCACGAACTGCTGTCGTCAAAACAATCATGGACAAACAACAAACTAAAGCATAAAGTAACAAGTTGTACTGTGCCCGGTCAAAGATTAGAAATACAAATAGCGTCCCTTATTCTAGCGTGCGTGAATTTTTACAACAAATTAGACATCTAAAACTCGCCATTTGGTCGATTCAGTCTCAAAAAAGTAGATTTCTGTCGGTAAAAAGTTATGAGAGTGTTTTACTGTCCTCCCTGTTGTTATTTTATTCTAGCGGCTCCAATCCTCAAGCTCCAGAATCACAGTCCTTAGCTTGGATCTTATTGCACTAAAAAAAGTCGTGATTTAATCTGTGCAAATGCTTGTAATGATGTTTTACGGTCCTCGTACGTTTGCAGTAATATTGAACGTTACGTCGGTGTTTTGTCGAAAAGGCGTAAGCGATAATTCGTAGATTTTTCACGAGCGCTTGTAATAGATTTTAACGACTTTTAATGATTTTAAAATATTTTCGTGCTGTTTAATTATTTTATATTGGCTTTAATTAAGGTTAAGTTATAAAATTTAATTTTAAAATAAGATGTAAATATTTTAAAACAGCCATTAGAACTTAAAACATCCTCTCTCGATTATTATATATTTTTTGTTTAAAAAAACTGACCTCAAAAGTTTGCTTATCGGCTTTTTTATTGGAATCACACTAATTTGCTAATTTTTTTTTGGAATCGGTTAATTTAAATGGGACGAATACTACCATACCATGAAGTACCATCTCTATAACAAAAAAAGAATTGTCAAAATCGATTCATACAATGGTAATCGTGTAACATACACACAAAAAAAAATACAGTCGAATTGAGAATTTCCTCCTTTTTTGAAGTCGGTTAAAAATCTACGAAATGTCGCTTTTGCCCTTTCTAGAAATCACCGACGTTTGCTAATGTCGGAATGTCATCTTCGCACTATTGACACTACTTTTGTCAGACGGAGGTATTAACCACTGTATGTATGTATAAGTTCTTTTTTTTATTTTTAGTTAATATGTACAAGTTCTTTTAAATTTAGGTGAATTCTCTGGCTATTTTAATTTTTTTTTTGTGGAATTGACACCAATCTCCCATTAATAAAAAATCAAATTACGTGGAATATTTGGGCTAGTATATTGTGTTTCGTTGAATTTGCGCGCCAATAGATGAATTACATGTTTATTGAAATAGATTGCTATTCTAGAAAGCCATTGATTTGTACTTGTCAAAAAAAAAACAATTACATTATTTTCATAATCCGACCACCCATCCGACGAACAGAAATAATCTTTTTAATAATCGATTTATATTCTCGCACGTCGTTTAAACGAAATGAAGCGAATAACTTTATCGGGAATTTAAATAAAAGGGGTTAGCCGGATACCGGATATTGTCTTCCGTGGCAACCGACCCTCGGCTACCGGACAAGTTTTTTCTAAGTTGGTAATGTTGTTAAGTTAAAATACAAATATCTTTCGTGTTCGAAATAATAGCAGAATTTAAATTTAGGTGCCACAGCTAAGAGGAAGAGCTTGCCATTATTGAAGCTGACCGAAAATGAAAGCGTATTATACAGATTTAAATTTAAACAAAGGTTGTCCTAATTATTTTTTGATGAAGTGTATACGTGGTCCAGCAAGATCAAGATTCGATTGTGTTCTATTATTGTGTATTTTACGCGATTACTCCGACAATTTGTAAACTGATTTCGATGATTCTTTTTGTTAAAATTTGAAGAAAATATTCCACTTCTAAGTGTGGCAACATTGGTGATGACTTCGGCTTAATGGATTTCATCATCGAGTATATAACCGGAAATATAGACGATATAAGGGCCATCCATGCCTGGCAACTCATGTCACTTTTAAATATCAACTCTCGTTTGCGCTGAAATGACAAATTAGAAAGCTGAAATAGTACAGCGCCAACAACTGACCTGTGTGAACGTCTCCGTATATTCCAAAAATATTCTGTATTTATTGTAATAAAAATAATGTCTCTTAACTATGGGGGCTGTTCCATTCGGTGGTGTAGTAAAAACAGCAAAACATCTAATTACAAAACAAACGGAATCACATTTCATCGGTAATTAAATATTAAATATGTAGTTTTTCAATTTTCATCCATTATGGCAAAGCTAAATTGATCGATTTGAAGTGAAACAATTGACGACACCCGTTAATTGTTTCGAATTTGGGCTGGCCAATCGGAACGCAGTTGTCACCGTAATGATTTGGCAGAATAGTTTTCAAACAAATTAAATGACATTTCGTCTCTATTTCTGGTTTTATAGTCGATGGATTTCACCGGTTCATTTTGCTTGGGTCGAGCGGCAGGGAATGTGCCTTTATTTCAGAATTTATTTTTTACAGATGAAGTTAAAGCCTTTTGAAAATATCGTATAGTACCTATATGTGTGCTATTTAGTTCAGTTCATATAAAAAAAATCATTGATATATTATGTACAGTACCTATTGAATACAGCAGTTTTCTTATAAAATTTCGATGTAAGTTTGTGTTTATTTGTATTGTGAAAATTTCTAGGAATCGTGTTTTCACATCGTATTGTAGTCAGTGTGTATATATATCCTCAATTTTGCTTTTTTAAATTATAATAACGCACACACTCTACATTGCCCCGCACTAGGGATACCTTGTGTCGCTGGTGACATGGACACACACATAGAACTCTACAAATTACACTCAAACTCCCATAGAAATAAATGTAGGCCAAACAAACATTTCTCCCGGCCCGGGAATCGAACCCGGGACCTCTGCGTGGCAGATCAGCATGATAACCATTCGGCCACGGAGGCAGTACATGTAACATGTCTCTCAATTATTCTGTTTTATTGAAATACAAAAATGTTATGTCTCTATTGAAAACATCTATTAAGTCGGCTTTCGCTTCACATTTCTTATTTCGGAGTCGGTAATACTAGTTTTGATTTCGACGTTCGCTTTTAACAAATTCAAAAAGATTTCAATGTTTTTTAACAAACATGACAGTTTTTTAAATGTCAATAGACGGAAGAGTTAAACAATTTGTCAGTTATAAAGTTTAGTAAGTAGGTGGAAAGTGTACATGTGTTCAGGGAAGTACTCCCACCTTACTTAGTCCTGCCGCCAAGCAGTAATGTGAGCATTACAGTAGTGTTTGGCGGGCGCCGGTGAAATTATTGGCACATGGAACATGTCCACTTATGTCTCAGGGTGACGTGTGCAGTGGCAGTGATCATCTTAGCGATTTAAAGCTCTGAGTGGCACTGCAACTGATAGGGACAGGCGTATCACTTTTTTTATTCAAATGTAAGTGTGTATTTTACCTCTATCCCACCCGAAGGAAAGTGAGCATGCACACCTAAATAATGCCTATTCACTCTCGCCTTGAAAAGGTCCAAGTTATAACGTTCAGGGAACAAGCCTGCAGGCAGGGAATTCCACTCCATAGCCCTATAAATGTGGAAGCGTAACGCTTCGTGCGAATCTTTGGAATATCCACAACATAGGTGTGGAAGCCAAGCCTATGCCTAGTCCCCCGGTGATGGAAATGGGAAGGCGGAATTAAATGGTGTAATTCCTTCGCACATTCTCCGCTTACCACCAGGCGCACGACTTGTTCGTCCTGTCACTTAGTATTATAAAAATATGTGCACTCAAAACACCTTCATATCTAAATTTAATTTACAGAGAATCAAACCTGGTGTATTCCATGGTGAATTCGTATTTCTCAACTATAAATATGAAGTTGTCAAAATGGTTGACATGTCTACGTAATCCAATTACATATCTGCAGAAGCAACATCTGCGGCGACTGGTACTACATAACCGAATTACCAAACGTGTCTTACACAACGACGCGATGGATGCGCCGGCGCACAATATGGAAAGTCGCGGCAAATTGGCCGCAAACAATTTTGGCGAGATCTACGCGCGCATGCGTCACCTTACATGAGTGTACGGATAGCATAAAAATCAAAGTAACAGTTATTGCATAAGTGTATTATGATTTTAAATGGTACCGAACAAAACTATAATCGTATAATAACAACTCTGGTGCCGTTAGTTGAAAGGATGCAAGCAACAAAACTCAAAACCGAGAAACAATATTCAAGAGTCTAAATTCTAGCTCAAATGGCTTTGGTTGATTCCGTATAACAGTGAAAGTGTTGAATTTTTGGAAAAAAATGTATAGTAAAATTGAGGATATAGACAGGTTACTATATGGTGTGAAGACACGATTTCTAAACATTTTCACAGTAGAAAAAATGCACAAAATTACCTCTTTTTATTTTTCAAGAAAACCACTGTATTCAGTAGTTACGGGAAAAATATGAATTCGAGCTGCGGTAGTATATACTATTAAAGAAATATAATTGAAGAATATTTTAATTTTATCTTGCGGTAACTTCATGTCTTATCCACCTAGGAAAGAAAAAAAAATAGTAACAGATACATAGGTATTTTTTTTACTGATCAGGGCAATATAACTACGCAGAAGGCACTCAGCGCCCTGCGCGTTGAATATAATAACGGTTTCATGATTTTGGATGCTGTCGGCACTACCGCTACACTGTAATAATAATAATAATAATAACGTACACACTCAACATAGCCCCGCACTAGGGATACCCTGTGTCGCGGGTGCCATGGACACACACGTAGACAACCACAAATTACACCCAAACTCACGAGAGAAATAAATGTAGACCATACAAATATTTCTCCCGACCCGGGAATCGAACCTGGGACTGCAGAGGTGCATGGCAGTCCGGCATGGTAACCGTTCGGCCACGGAGGCAGTTTAAGTGTAGCGCGTCGTCGATGTTTACTCAAGCGAGAGTAGATGACTTTTTTGCTGTGATGAGAAAAAAGACAGCATCATTACTCTCTAGTCTGCGTTCTAGTCCTAACAGCATCCTGAAAACGTTTGCAACTTAGCTCGACGCGCCGACGCTTCGTCATTTCATCCAGGCTCTGGTGATGAGGTAGTGTTTTTGTGGTCGTAAGTTAAAATTGTTGTATTTATTTACAACAAGTGGGCCTTGGATGCCAAATAAATGACTTATTTATTATTATTATAACAAAATTTTTGAAAAAGTACCTACGTCTTCTTACTAACGGCGGTAGAACTGTTGAACATAGGATTATCCAAAAAGAGAGTATTTACCATTATCGTCTTTTTTTATAATATCAAGTGACGGAACGAACAAGACGTGCGCCTGATGGTGAGTTCCACGCCTGTCCATAATAGTTTTAAATCGCAAAGATCTGAGGGGCCACTGAGCTCGACAACCGGAGACATAAGTTGAGAAGTCCCATGTGCCTGTACTGTCACCAGCACCCTTACCCTTAGAAACCGGAACGCTCGAATGCTGACATTACTACTTGGCGGCAGAAATTGGTAAGGTAGCAGTTCTTCCCTGGACGAACTCTTTCACAAGGCGCCCTTGTGACTAAACGTCTTGTCTATAGACGGTGTCGAAGTAAAACTATGAAATAGTACTGGTACATTTCCAGTTTAAGCTGATACCCGGCGGCATTGTGGCGTGTTTGGGTAGAGACTACCGCCTTTAATGCGAGTCATCAGATAAGAAACGGGAAAAACAGTTTTGCTTGATCAAATGGTTTAGGTATTTATTATTAGATAATGGTTGTACAAAAAATATACGATGCACCTAAAGATATTGTCTAAAGAATGTGCTAATGTGTTACACGATAGGATGTACTTTACTCGATCATACAAAATCCTGAAAACGGTCTAAAACTAAAAGTCTAAAATTAATTATTTAACTATAAAATATCTAACTTTGCAAGTCATTTTTATATGGATATTCTTTAAATACTACATAGAACCTGCAAAATTTTTATTTCCAACTGAAGCCCTATTAGTTATTAAATTCACATTTCTCCCAAAATTTGCAAATTGCCAGTCGCCATTGGGCACTTGTGGACATCGGATTTGTGTCAAATTTTCTCCGGCTGTTTCGATTCGAGTGGTGAAGGCGGCTGACTTCGAAGTCGAAGGCGCCGCCTTCGCCAACCGAAATCACCAAGTCATTTTAAATACAAGCTTACACACATAGACATTAAAAATCTTTTGAAACGTTCAACAAACTATTGTTCGGCTAGATAAGTATTCCCCGGCTCCCTGCACGCGCATCGTTGTGAGACGAGGCAGCATCGTGGTGATCGTGTGATCGTTTGTTACTAAATACGTACGTTAATAAATACATTACATATTGAAATGGAATGTGGTTAATATAACAATAAATAATGATTTTATGTTATTTACTCAACATTATTGTTTCATTGTATGTATTCATGCAATTTTTAAGAAACACACTACGTAAACAAAATAAAATTTTTCGCGATTTTCCCTATACGGAACCGAAGTTTTTATCGAAAGGATTACCTTAATCTAAATGTGGCGGGCCACAAATATATGAAAACTGAGTGAAATAAGAAAAATATTGCCACCTTACATATTTCTGCCGCCAAGAAGTAAAGTAACCATTATTGCATTCCGGTTTTGAAGGATAAGGGTGCTGGTGAAAGTGCCCCTCAGAACTTCTGATATAAAGCTTTGACTGGCACTGCAACTGCTGTGGACAGGCGTGTCGCTTACCACCAAGCGCATGACATGTTCGTCCCGTCAGGGCGCGTTCCTATTATGTTGTGACGACAGATAGTCGTGCAGTATAAAGTGTCGTGGTTTGTATATTTAATTGAAGTTGTTCACATATAGTACAACACGATTAACCGTCGTTCACGATGTTTTTCACGTTGCGATGACAGACTGTCGATGACAATGGGAAGTGTTAGAACGATGGTCGTCTGATGGTAAATAAAAAGTCACGATAAAAATGTGAAGACAGAGAATCGCAGCTACTATTGTTCTCACATTTTATTTATCGTTGTCTGCACGTGCACTGTTAAATTGTCGTCACGATCTAGTGGGAACATCTAGACACGACCGTCGTTCAACGATAAACGTGAACGTCCACGACACAGTCATGACAGATAGTCGTAATATGGGAACAGGGTAGTATTAGAAACGTTATGACACAATAAAAACGCGCCTTCATTTGGTATCATAAAAAATAACCCTATACTACATACATAGCGTTCAAATTTGTCCTTTTTAAAACTCAAATTGTGAGTATGTGTAGGTACTTATACAACCACATTTGGTACATTGTATTGCAGGGGCACCAATAAGGGTTGCCATTATGTCGTGACGACAGATTGTCGTGCAGCTTACAGTGTCGTTGCTTTGTATATTTAAATGAAGTTGTTCACATATAGCACGACACGATTAACTATCGTTCACGATTTTTTATCGTTACAACGACAAACTGTCGACACAGTGGGAACAACTAGAGCGATAAAAAAAGTCACGATAAAAATGTGACGACAGATTGTCGTAGCTCCTATTGTCGTCAGGATCTAGTGGGAACAGCTAGTCACGACAATCGTTCAACGATAAAAAATCATCCACGACAGATAATCGTGATATGGGAACAGGCTAGACAAGACAGTCGTCCAACGATAATAAAACGTGACGACATAGTGGGAACGCGCCCTAAGAGGAAAGAGAGAGCCGTTGACTTCTCCACGATGTTTCGTGAGTTGCAGGAGCAAACTTCTTTTGCTTCGCTTTGACACTGAAATCTCCAAGTCGCAATGTCAAAAAAATACGAAGCACTTACTGTATTGGTTGCTAAAACATTACTTTTCTCTACTTCGCTTTGATATGGATTTCTTTACATTGTTTCTTTAAAATAACTCCTTCCGTTTTGCTTTGATTGACAATGTGCGTTACAATATGAAAAATTAATAGTATTAAAGAATATTTTGTGACAATGTTGTTGCTTCTAGTGTTCGTATGTAAGTAGCACCCTTGGTGTAATAATGTCACATCTGCAAATTGACAAAATTTCTCCTCAAGACGTTGAACAATCACTCTACACGTTAGATGATGATTAATTTATTTTTGGTTTTATAACATTATTATTATTATTATTTAATGAATTATTATTAAGATTTTAATTATTCCGTTAATTAATTGTTGTTTAACAATTAATTATTCCTTATTGTTATTTTTTAAATTTTGTGATTAGTAACTTTTTAGCCGAGTTTAAAAATCCCTTTTTAAATTCTCAATTCGACAGTTTTTTTGTGTGTATATTACGCGATAATTCCGGATTATTTGTGAGCAGATTTTGATGATTCTTTTTTTATTGGAAAGAGGGTGTTTCAGTATTGGTCCCTTTTAAATTTAAAAAATATATTCCTCCTCTGAGGGTCGCAAACAAGGGGGTGAATCCGGTTTCGCGCACTTTCTGGTAACTTATTTTTACCTCAATGTTTTCAATAAAACTTGGCAAATAAATGTAGTTTGTTGTCAATTATGACCATGACTATGATCATATGTGAATTTAATATACCAAGGGTACGACGTAAAGTTTCAATCAGCAATCAACGGCGTTGTTTTGCTGACGGTACACATAGTCTCCCGTAACGCCCAAGTTCAGGTGCGCGTGCGATTCGTCACCGTAAAATTGTCGCACTCTTACTTTCCCGATGGCACGATAGTCACCATACAACGTCCTTTCGCTTTAATTGTCGTACACGTACGGGTATTCGACCCCAGGGTCGTTTACTTTATAATTACTGCATAAGTATTGGGTTTTACTTTTATTGTAAATTTTGCTATTATTCAATTAGAATAGACACTATTTTTCAATTAAGATACAACTATAATATTGAGCTATTTTCCTTAAGTTGCTCGGTTGGTGTAATTCACTCAAATCTTTTAATAAATTACCGGATACTGTAATAGTATTTTTCATCACACTTGGTCGTAAACAGTATGACATGCATGCAAAGTCGATCATAATGTCCTAAAATCTCCGTGGGCATACCACGGGGTTTTTTATGTCAAGATTATGCAAAAAGTTTTTATGCTCGAAAAATCTGAACGTATATTTCACACAAACTTGAAGTATAAAAAACTAAACATAATTTATTTTGTGAATGCAAATTCTGCAGTATTTTTAGAATTTGGAAATGATTTATTTTTACATGTAATACATTGAGGCTGTATGCGTCTGTGCCTTTTATAACATTTTAGTTCGAGTTGCATTATCTATGGAAGAATAGTTGTCAATCTGTTTAAAAAAAACAAAAACCTGCCATTTGAAAAATTCGTATATGTTGCATTATGACGTGATATTTATTAATACAAGAAATAAATTATAGTTGCATCTATTTCCTCGCAAATGTGAAAAAAATTGTATGTAACACGGGCGGCAAAAATTACAAACCTCGTAAGCCTCGAGTAAATAAAGCTTTGGGGAATTTATTGCTCCCCTAACAAACAATAAAACGGCCTCATGAACTTTGTGAATTATAATTATAATAATAATTATTTTGTTTCGTGGTTTTTACAGGATTGTATCAAATCGAGCAAACAATTTGCAATCTCTGACATGACAATATATGTAATAAAAAACTGTCAAACATTTACGGCAAGTGTGACACTCTCCTTGGCGACTCTCGTCCAAAGAGACTGCCACAGCCAGCCGGTGATAATAGGCGGCGTCTAAAGCCGCCACAAAGCCATAGCCAAGCGGAGGGTTCTTGACATCAAGTTTTTTTTTATAACATCAAGTGACGAGACGAACAAGTCGTACGCCTGATGGTAAGCTACATGCCTGTCCATAACAGTTACAGTGCCACTCCCAGAGCTTGTAATTTCACCAGCACCTGTACCTGAAGTACGAGATTTTAAGAGCTAATTATTTGTAATGATTGCATACAATACTTTTCCTACGGGTAAATTAAAATAATGAAACACAAACAATATTTAACTATATTTTGTTAACAATCCACGACAACAAACTCAAACGAAAGCCAAAAAATTGTTACAAAACAAAAACCAAATAAGTAGAATAGAAGAAGTACTGCTTAATTTTAACCAATTAGGCAACAGTAGAGCTTTTGAGTGGCGTCATATTTGACATTTTATATTATTTTTAAGCAGTTTTTTTTTGCCAAATGGTTACACCTTTGTACTTGTAACGTTTTGAGATATTATTTTATAAACTAATTAGAATTTTTATAATTTCATAAATATAGTGACGTTATTCTGGTCAGGAACACAATGACGCGTTCTGTTAATTGGACTTGTTACAGTATCTATGCTGAGTCAGGGCTATTTCAGCAAAATTGGTACATCAAATACTCATGGGTACATAAAATTTTATTAGTTTCACAGTATTTGTTCTCAGTATGTGTTTTATATAAATGTGTATTACATTAATAACTTGTGTTCTATGTGCTTTAACGTTATACTTTGTGAAGTGATTGCAAATAAATAACGCACTCACTTACTTACTTACGTTTTGTTTTTGTTTGTATTTGTGCTGAATAAACGTATTATCTATCTATCTTTTAATTAGAAAAATACGACATTCTCTTTTTGAAACTCACCGCTACCAACGTCACCCTAAGACATGAAGTTGACAAGTCTCATGTGCTTACAATGTCAGCACCCTTAGAGCGTTTTCGCACTAAGTCCGATTCGTATCAGGGGGTCTACTCTCGACCTCCGTCCGACATCCGTCCGAAAGAATTACTGCCAAATAAGCAATACTTGACCAAATGAAAAGACGCGTGATGCGAATGAAGCTTCATACTGGATACTTGTCTTTTAATTTTGTCGAATATTACTTATTCGACAGTAATTGTTTCGGACGGATGTCAGACGGAGATTGAGAGCAGATCCCCAGTTCCGAATCCGACAAATTACAGTTCGAAATGTCACAGGTTAATAATCTGTAGGTGAACAAACGATATTCGTATTTTCACGGATTCGAATAGGACTTAGTGCACAAGCGACATCCGACATTCGGTTGCAGTGCGTGAACGCGTTAACCGTTTAAAACTGGAACACAATAAAAGAAATAGGTAAGGTGGCAGTACTTCCCTGGACGAAATTTTTCACAAGGACCTCTACTGCTGTTACTACATGCTTATCAGAATCAGGGGCTGTGGGGTAATTGACAGTGTCAGCCCTAGTAGAATGAGACCTAAATTCCTTTCCCTACAGAGGAATCATACCTAACTAGATGACGACGTTGTTTACAAATAAAAGCGGTATGACGGCAATTTTTTATTATACCATTCCACCTGTCATTATTATCTTTTTTGCATTTGTAGAATACCTATTGCTCCGCGTTTCCGGAAGGTATTTGCGCATATTTGCAATATTATTTAGGATTTGGTATGAGGGAGAAATGCTATACTTTCCATTTAAGAATACTTATACAATGTGTAGGTAGTAAATACGATGTAAATATATTCTTGTAAAAAGCCTTGGTAGCCTAATGGTTTGACCTTTTACCTCGATCGCTCGATCGCTCGATCGCTCGATCGCTCGATCGCTCGATCGCTCGATCTGATGAGCACTGCCATTGCGACCATCACCCTGAGACGTAAGTTGAGTCCCATTTGCCTGTAATTTCACCAGCACCCTTACCCTTCAAAACCGGAAGGCAGCAACTGCAATGCTCACATCACCTCTTGGCGGCAGAAATAGGTAAGGTGGCAATACTTCCCTGGACGAACTCTTTCACAAGGAGCTCTAACGAGCTCTACTGCTACAATTTCTGCTGCCCAGCTGCAGTTGTCCCTATCTACTGAGCCGAGAGATAAAGTTTTCTTGAGAGATTACGGGCTCGACAGCAAGACCAGGTTACAGCGGGCGTCCGGGCCAAGCCCTCCGCTAGTGATACGCCTTTGCGTCTCTGGCGGACCCGGACTTGGGTATGGACTCGCTGGGGTTAGCTGCAGAGACGGACATGTTTGTCTGCCCCGGTTGCATATGTCCGAAGCGTCTGTCTCGTGAGCAGCTAGCGCGTCTTAGTAGCGGTCTAGTCAAGGGCCTGTATGCGAGGAGACGCGCGGGGCACGTGAGTTGCCCTTTAAGTTGGAAGCTATGTCCGGCCATTGTCGCAGGCGACTGGCATCTCCGGCACTAGCCCGGAGACCTAGTAGAAGATATCCTCCGGTACCTCCAGCCGCTTAGGTTATTGGGAACTGGAGAGACGTCGTTTTTTCGGCGTCGGGAAGTGAGCGTGGCTTACAGCTCCGAAACTAATGAGGTGTGGACTCAGAGTCGACGGCTTAGCGGCGGCAACTGCTAGTTGTGCAATGCGCAACGGGAAGTGAGCGTGCTTGTAGCTCCGGTACCTATCTGGAAAATAGGGAGGGTACTGTACGTGCACCCGGGGCGGCTCACCCGAAGCACTAGCCTCTCGAAGAACCGGATGAAGTCAAGTTCCAGAGGTCTGTGAGAACACTGTACACTGGCAGATCTGTCAGAACCTGAACTTGTAAGGTGCGCGCACAGGTAATAGTGCCCTTCCTGCATAACCAAGAGGTTGATAAGGAGGGGCACTATAAACAAAACTTACGTAGAATGATATGGGACTGCCCAGTTGCAATGTGAGTATCGCCGTGCCTTTCAGTTTTAAAGGCTAGATGCTGGTGAAATCACAGGTACATGGGACTTGTCAACTTATGTTTCGGGGCGACGTGTGCAGTGGCAGTGCCCATCTTTCTGAGTTAACACATTCGCGCGAGGAACGTACTCTGCCACCCTAAACATTTAGAGGTGATGTAGAACAACGTACTATCGCATCGTTTAATTTCTTTAATATCATCGAAGAAAGTAAGAGAACGCTATTTGGCCATTCAAAATCTTGACAGCGACGTCATTGCTCTCCAATATATTAAAATATTGGATCTCTAGCGACACGCGCAACGTCGGCGAGTGTTTTAAAGACGACAACGTTTATTGACGTTATGTTTGTTACATTCATTAATTAACCTGCAGAAGAAACGTTTATAAGCGTTTGCATTAATGTATGAGAAAAATATCTGCCACAGCGCACGTATCGGCAAAAGAACGACACTCGCGCGAATGTGTTACAACTCTGAGTGACAGGCAACTGTTATGGACAGGCATATCACTTACGCTTGTTCGTCCTGTCACTTGATTTCATAAATGTATACATACAAATACGCAATATCTAATGTAGTAACAGCTGTAAACGATACGCTTTGCTGTGCCACTGAAAGAAAAAACTGTTTGTCTCTGTTCATTGGAGTTCTGTATTATACATAATTGATGATTCCAACGACTCAGGCTTTAGTTGGTCCGAGTTCTGTTCTAGGTAAAAACTATTTAGGAAATGAGAATTTAATTGGTTATGGTATGGATGTTCTGGTTAGTGCACCGGAGTGAATTCCGTTGCTATCATACTTATAGTACAGCGAATTCCTCAGTTTGATGCCAGGTAATTGTTTTTTTTATGTAGGCAGCAAACAAGCATATGGCTCGCCTAATGGAAAGCGGTCACCGTCGCCTATGAACGCCGGCAACACCAGGGGCGTCACGAACACGTTGCCAACCCTTTAGGACCCTTCTCTAACCCATTTGAAGGACTCCATGCTGTATTCCTGCGGGAACATCCAGACACGGAGTTCATTCCAAGCCGGGCGACGATAAAATATTGCTGTTGGCATCATGTCAAACAGTTCTTCAGAACATTGGCTATTCTACAAGCGATTGATGTAGTTGTCTGGCACATTATCTTCATCGCAATTGTCACTTTGTTTACAAATTCTACAAGTCGCTAACTATTTATTAGAACGAGTATGGTGTAAACCAGACAGTTTTAAGAGTAAGTGATCTACAGGTGGCGCTAATGTAAACCCTTTATCTATTGGTCGGTTTATCTGTACTTTACTGTCATATTATCGCACTTAAATTATTTTGTGTTACAATAAGGTCTCTTTCTACCAGTTTAATCCTGCTGTACTTTTTTATCGTAATACATCACTATTTCTACACGTCCGCGTTTGTGATTGGTTGTAGTGGATTTCTATGCGTGCCTACTACGGAGAACCGATTCAGGGCCATACTCTCGAAGCACGAAATCCAATACAAGACTGAAGCGCCGGCCATACCGCGAACGAAGCTAGATAGCTTAGCTCACCTAATTGCATGCAAAGTTAAGCTAAAAAAATACATAGTAAGTAGTGACTATGGATATTTTAAATTGCTAGTGAGATTGTTGGGTTCAGTTAGCTCGGTTAGCTTAGTTCGCGGTGTGAAATGAAGTATGAAAAGATGCCCACATTACGTAAGCTAAGTTAGCTTCGTTCGCGGTGTGACTTGCGCATTACAGACTTCAAGTTTCAATTGGTGCTAGAATTAAGAATATATGACAACGAGATTTATAATTTTCGAACAGGCCTGTTGTTTTGTTGACGGACTTCGAGAGTAGTTAAAAAAATATTGATATCCATGATGAGAATGTGGCTGTGGCATAAGCAGAATGAAGTCCTTTTGCGAACGCCACAACCGCACACATGACAGTACTACAACATCTGGAGTCGTTATTTATATTTTAATTTTGTTTATGAAGTCTTTTTTTTTTGTTTTGCTTATCTAAGTGGTATAAATATTTTTTATTGTGTCTATGTGTTGTGGCGTTGCAATAAATGTCTATTCTAAGAATATGGTCGTAACTATAGAGTTTGTGCTTCGAGATTTTCTGCTGTGGTCATATCATTAACTGGGAATATGTAGACACCGTAACAAACTAAAACTCAGTTGTTGGGTGTAATGGTTCACGGTAAGAGCAAAGCGAGCGATCATTACAGCCGATTTTCCACTTTCACGACGTCCAAAAGATGAGGCGCGCTTGCGCATACGCATGTACTATGATTGAACTGAATACTCGTGTAAATAACGCATGAGATTTCTCTTTGAAAATATAAAATTTGGTGTGTTATGCACGACACAAATTTAGGTACGTAGAAATAGGGAAGGGAATGTGTAATAGTGTAGGTGGAAGAACTGTGATTGGTGAATAATTCCTTCGAGCATAGTTTAGTTTACTTGTACATTGTTTAAGCGGTGGTGGACACTCCTACATATAACAGTTGCATTACTATTCAGAACTTTATATCGCAAAGATCTGAAGGGCACTGCCACTGCACCTGTCACCCTGAGACATAAGCTGTCAAGTCCCATGTTTTTGTAATTTCAACATAACTCTTACTCTTCAAAACCGGAATATTGAGTGAGTGTATAGAATTAATGGTAACATTACTGTTTGACAACAGAAATAGGTAAGGTGTCAGTTTCCCTGTACGAACTCAATCACAAGGATCTCTACTGCTATATGATATGGTTAAACCTGCATGCTTATAGAAACAAATATTCCAAGTATTGAAAACTTACCACTAAGGCTTTTTTCATGCAGCCTTAGGGAGTCTCTACACTTATCGACGTGTAATAACAGCGAAAAGGACGTTGTACGTTTTTTTTATAATATCAAATAACTTTAAAAAAAAAATTACGTCCTGTTTTGAAATTTAACTTTGGTTTTAATTAAAATTGAATTTAAAATAGTATTAATTATTTTAAAACAGTCAAAAAGACTACCTAGCGATTTATATAGAAAAGGTAGACATTCTTTTCATCCAAATCTGTTCAATCGTTTCGGCGTGATTGTGTAGTAAACATACAGACATTCAAACAAACTTTCTCATTTATATATTAGTAGTATTTGGTGCGTAACGAATATAAGTACAACACAGATTTCACACTCATCCTCATCACTGTGACAGACTCACGCGCATCGCAGACGATAACCTTCGTAGTGTAATGGTTACGCGCATGAGCCCGATTCCCGGTAAAGATAGAGATACGTTATTGGAAATAGAACTTCGATTTGAGGATTATATGGTAGTTAGAGTTCGTCCAGAAAAGTACTGCCACCTTACCTATTTTTGCCGCCAAACAATAATGTACGGTAACCTATCACAAACTCGAAAACTTTTTTGTCCGAAAACGTTTGTTCGAATTTTCATTACACCGAAAACCGAATTATAACGAAACAGTTGTTTTTTTAGGATATGTTGAATGTTTATAGCAAATACATGATTATGTTCGGTTAGGTTAGGTTAAGTTTAAAAGAAAAAACATTTTCCTCTCAAAATTACTTTTGAGGTTATGAAATTTCGACCAAACGCTATTTCTGGAAAATGTCATTTCGAACTACTGATAAGTAACCATAATGTACCCATCATATGAGTTGGGGTGCACTAAAGGAGTCTTCCCGCACGATGTATTTAACGCCGATTGGAAAATTCTTTCGCCACGATGATTAGCATTATAGTGTGTGCCATCGATACGACAGCGAGAAAATTAGTGAGTTCTAGTTTTGAAGGCTAAGGGTGCGGGTGAAACTACAGACAAAAAGGTCTGAGTGGCATTTGCCACAGTTATGGGTAGACGTGTTGTCTACCACCAGACTTGTTCGTCCCGTCACTTGATAATAAAAAAAGTTCTATTAATGATCCTTATTTACTCGTGTTTCAAAAAAGTTCATAGAGTTCGAATTATTTCAACGATTCGCTGAAAACGAAGGATAACATGTACTTACTAATGGTAAAATTAAAAAAAAAAAAAAAAAGAAAAATCAACTATTTTAAACAAAAAGTTTTGATTATCGAAAATCATAGAGAATTCAATAAAATTTTATTTAAAATTAATCCCGCCAAAAACCATCTGCAGTCCGAGACCACAGGATGCAGAGTGGAACTTTATTGTGGTTTTTCAAAAATACGTTATCTTGTCTTACGCGTGTGAATTCTACAAGTCTTAATTTATATCAATAATAATCACGACACCTTACCTATTTCTGCTGACAAGCAGAAATGTGAGCATTACTGGGTTCCAGTTGTGAAGGGTGCTGGTGAAATTTAGGCCTAAGGGACTTGTCAACTTATTCTCATGGTGACGGGTGCAGTGGCAGTACCCTTCAGATCTTTGCGATTTAAAGCTCTGAGTGGCATGGTATGGGTAGGAGTGTCATGCGCATTGTGGTACCTCACAAGGCGCACGTCTTGTTCGCCTCTTGATACTTTGATACCATAGAAAAAAGGTTCCACTGCCACTTCAGCTTATTCATTTTGCGAGTTACGTTGGTTACTTTAGTTCTCTGTTTTGTGATGTCATTACTATTGTTATTTGATTTATATTAAATGAATTTCCTGTTTGCACATTTAAATAATTTCGAATACGTACCTATGATTAATTAAACAATACCATACCTATGTAGTATTTCTTTTGTTTCACACTCGAGTTTCAATTCTCAACCATTTTTGGTATTGTCCTACGGCTATTGGTGCCCCGCGATTGCACGCTGCACGTCTGTTGGGGTCGGTATCATAATGACTACATCTTCAAAATAACCTGATCAGCGTGCGGACTAGATGGCAAAACGATCACCTCTGCAGATAGACTATAATTTACAATAACTTGGTAGCAAAACGACTAGATATCGAAATGACCATATCGTTAAATGGACCACATGGTAAAACGACAATTTAAAATATTTATCCATCTTAGAATTGGGGTTCATGAACAATTTGATGATGAACAAAGGTCAAGTGTAAAAATAGTTTAAAATGTATTAATTTTATTTTATTTATTTAAACTAAATGGCATACAAAACAGTACAAATGGCGAACTTAATGCCATTAGGCATTCTCTACCAGTCAACCGGAAAGCTGGGTTCAAAATAATTAACAGGGATGCATAACATGATAATTAAAACAGATAGCAAGAAGTTTATAAATAATTATGATAGATAGTTTAAACACAATATAAATATAGCACATAATATTATATGACTAACTATAGACTTATATAAGCAACCTATATACACATAAATACATAATATATAATACATACACATATAGGTATATTTAATATATATAACAATGGCAGACTAATGGGATATAGATTGAGACTCCAATATGACATCGCGGACTAATTGCTTGAAAGCTAGTTTATTCGGAGCTTTTTGAATATGGGGCGGTAGAGCGTTCCAGAGTCGTGTTGCCTGAAGAGTAAACGAGTTAGAAAGAAAACCAGTACTGAATTAAAAGAGTCAATTTTCTGTCAAAATTACATGGAACTGATGGGACTAATTAATACATGTCAAGCTTACAATTGTTCCACATGGAACTGAGTACATGGAACTACTTAGAGTTAACAGAATTAGGGAACAGGTCGTGTGACACCTTACTGTGATATCCTAATGGTGTGATCTACCGCTTGTCAAGCAGACACCGTGGTGGGTTCGAATCCGGGCTCGGACCTCTGAGTTTTTTGGAATTCATTCAAATCGACTATGAGCTGTTCGGTCAATGAAAACATCGTGACCGAATTTGCGCGTCGAATAAGGTTCACAACCCTCGGAAAATGTCTGAAGTCACGAATCCGTGTTGAGCGAACTGTAGCCTAAATCCTCGCCTGAGAGGAGACCTGTGCCCAGCTGTGGGACGTACAAATGGGTTGATGTTGTGACACCTGAAAAGTTTTCTTTTATAATATCAAGTTATGGAACGAACAAGTCGTGCGCCTGATAGTAAGCGACACGCCTGTCCGTACCAGTTGCAACGCCACTCAAATCTTGAAATCGTAAAGATCTGAGGCGCACTGTATGTGCCTGTAATTTCACCACCACGCTTACCCTTGAAAACCGGAACACAGTATTTCTGACTACTGCTTAGCGGCAGAAATAGATAATGTGGCAGGACTTCACTGGACGAACTAAATCTCTCACAAAGAACTCTACTGTTACTTTTTTGTAAGTGTAGTTGTAAGCTACTAGTTATCTAGAAATGAGAAGACCTGTCCATAACAGTGATATGTCCAGAGCATGCCATGTTTGACACTTGAGATTTAAATTCAACTATTAAACTTATTACAAAAATGGTCCAAAGGCCAAATTGTCTAGCTTGATATACCCTTGACTGTATATGACTTTGACGACCTCCGTGTTGTTCTTCTTGTCCATAACTAATGCATTCGCAGTTTGGCATCTTTCGAGATTTTTTTTTTATAATATCAAATGACTGGACGAACAAGTCGTGCGCCTGGTGGTAAGCTACTCGCCTGTCCATAACCGTTGCACTGCCATTGCGTCGGTCACTCTGAGACATAAGTTGACAAGTCGCACGTGCCTGTAATTTCACCAGTACCCTTACCCTTCAAAACCGGAACACAGTAATGCTGACATTACTGCTTGGCGGCAGAAATAGGTAAGGTGGCAGTACTTCCCTGGACGAACTCTTTCACAAGGAGCTCTATCGCTATAAGCTCAACCAAGATCTTGGCACCTAAATTGTTTTTTCTTTGCAAAATGTCAATTACGCTGATTCTGTTTAACAATAAAAGTGGCACGGTTTGTTAGAAGACGGTGGTTTGAGTCCAGCCGGATCTATAACTGCCTCCGTGGCCGAACGATTACCATGCCGGACTGCCACGTAGAGGTCCCAGGTTCGATTCCCGGGCTGGGAGAAATGTATGTGTGGTCTACATTTATGTCTCTCGTAAGATTGGGTGTAATTTGTGGTTGTCTATGTGTACTCGTATGTCCATGGCACTCGTGACACAGGGTTTCCCTAGTGCGGGGCTATGTTGAGTGTGTGCGTTGTTTGTTTTGTTTGTTTGTTATCTTCGTGTTAATAATAATAATAATACAACTGAAACTAAATAAGATATAAACACATCGCTTATAGAGCGTTGTAGATCTTGTTTCGTTGATTCCAGGATATGCTAATAACCCAATTTTGCTATGCCGATTACGTTAGTTATAAGAGAGCAGCGTGGTTGAGTGACTTGCACATCGGTTTTCATGGTGTCGCCATCTCTGAGGTCCCGAGTTCGGTCCCCGGCCTTTTGAAATCAGTATGACTGATTAAACTCTACTGCTCATTCGTAAGGCAGATTCCTTTGAGAAGAATGAGCAAGAAACTCTAGGGGTTGCTCTTTGTAAATATAGATTTGAAAACATTTATCATTACAATATTTAATTTAAATATCGAGAATACCTGAAAGAGCTAAACTTGTCACTACCAAGGATTATGTGATCCAAGTACGCAGAAGTTGTATAATAAACCTTTAGTATAAAGTTGTTGTTTCACAATAGTTTTGAACCTCGTAAATGG
>NW_020653391.1:3950727-4041747 GCF_003589595.1 Hyposmocoma kahamanoa | reverse complement strand
TCTTTCTACAATACTAAAAGGACGTTTCACAATAAATAAGGTAAAAAAAACGGTGTTATGTATAACGTGGTCTCTGACATTTCCACCTACCTACTAAAATTATTTGAGAGAAGGAAGATCCCATTTTAACCACGTCTCCATTTCGGTCCATAAAGATGTAAACATGTTTTTGTCTCGTACTATCACACTGTCGGCCACGACACTAGAAAGAGACGTAGAGAATCGGTTTATTCTCACAACTAATGAATCGTGTCCACTGTCCGGTTCTTACGCATCTTGTACCAAATTATTATCTTCTCAAAGAATACATGTCAAAAAGTATATTTTTGTTTTTTTATACATAGCTATGTGATTAGATTTATTGTAAACATGATTAAATCATAAACACACGAAAAGATCCGAAAATTAAAACATTTTCATCTATCTGTTTCTTTAATGTCATGAAATTGGAGATAAACGTATTTGAAAATGTATTTTACCGTTTTGAAAGTTAGATCCATAATAAAATACACTTAAATGGCGTTACTTACAGCGTTTTCTTATTGGTTGTGTTTTAGTAACTTTAATATAAAACCAGATTAAGAAATCATGCTGTCCTTTTCTGGTGTAGTAGACACAAACGTGGCGATAGAGGAAGTAAGCTATATTTCTCTAGGGACTTCAAAGGCTGTGGTTGCATACAGCGGCTGACTAAACAGGTTTTTAGGGATAGCAAACATTCGGACCATGCTCTTTAATTTAAAGACTTTTGATATAATTTTCCTTTGATTTACATTGAAAATAGTATACCAGAAAATAAGTTTTAGCATGTTATACTGTTCTGTTGTAAATTTAGAGTTTTTCCATAATGTTAAATTGTGGCCATGTTTAAAAAACACCTACAATTTGATTTGTTTTCTCAAGATATTCGTAACTTAAAAACTCTAAAGCAGATAGCTGAAAAAGGTTATTGTAATAGAAATTGAAAGTTATGCCGTTTTAATAAAACCACAGTCATCCCAAGCAATGTGAGCTAACAGGAAATGTTGTTGATTTCTGTATTCAGCGCAGGCCCGAGTTGAGCTGCGCGTGCGACTCCAGTCGATCGTGCTCACCCGCCGGCGCGCAGCGGTCGCAGGACGTTACAAATTTAAATTTCAAAAATTCCGAACTTTCATCGAATACATTTAAAATTGTGTGACTTTTCACCTTTGCCTTATAGACGTTAAAACCGCCAAGTGTAAAGTGTCACAAGTGCGAAAACCCAAGTTTTTGACAATCCGTGATTTAAATATTTCTTGAAAATGTGTTATGTAGTAAAGTTTATGTGACAAGTTGCGGTTAAAGTTCACTCGCGCTCACCTCTGTGGATGTGTTGGATATTTGCAAGAATTTAAAAATTTTACTTGGTGCTATAATTTTTTCACAAGTCAGTGATTAGTGATGCACAGTAAAAACAATTGAACAAACGTTTGAACATTTAACTAGCTTAATTGATACACGGACAGGTGCGTGTTTACATAGGTTTAATTATCTTTAATTGCATTGTGATACTATAATGCAAGATAACACTATCTAGCTTTGCTATTATTTGCAATAATTTTCTAGGCTTATCTAAACTCTTCACACAGATTGCTGTCTGTATTTCAAAATTTACTGCACTATCTTTTCAAGCCTACCTAACATATTTACTTACATTCCGATACGCTAAACGTTATTTTATATAAATGTATTAAATCTACATTTTTTATTATTAATAAAATAAAATAATATAAAATATTTTAGTGTAATTCAATTTTTGGTTTCGAGCGCTTATGTTTTTTGCAATAAAAAAGTATGTTACTACTTTAACTATTGTATTATCTTCTAATTTTGAACTTGAGTTTCTAATATTTCGCACAACGAACTAAATTGGTACTGTCGTAACACAAGAATGATGGAATTGACAAAACACGATTTGAAAGTTTTGAATGGAAATTATTGAATGGAACTTAAAAAATTATATTTCCGTTAACTAATTACAATGCATAAATAAAAATAATCCCCTCAGTCGCTATAATATTCTTTCAGATTTTTTAAAATTTTACCAATCGTGTTTTCTCATTTTCATCACTTTTGAGTTACGCCAGTATTTGGATACATGTGCAATTTGGCCCTGAATTTCAGTCAGAATTTTTTATATCACAGTTAAGTACAGTGTCAATTATAATGAACAAAGTGTAAGGTTACACTTATTTATTTCTGTATTTTTTATAGCTAATTACAAATGTTCTAGAACCTTCCAATGTAATAATAAAATCGACTACATTATCCTAAACTAATTAGCTAAATGCAAATTTAAATCATATAAAATACTTAACGTTGAGTAAATAGGCATAAATTTAAAAATATATTTATTTAACCCGTTACACGTGGCACACGGTTTTGGTATCGAAGAGTCCGAAAACCACCGGTGACTTTATTTAACGCGCTGTTGTGTTTTGAGGCACAAAAAAAAGTATTTTTCCAAAAAAATTGTTAGGAACGCCGTGTGTCTCTTGGACGTGTTCAGTAAATTAAAAAATAAATTAATTATTCATTAATAAATTAATCGTTTAGTCTAAGATAAAAAAAATAATTCAAAGGTTGTGGTAAGAAGCTAGTCGTTTATATAAAGCAGGTAAATTAATTCGACCTCTCCACCTGAATTTACATATGCATTGGAAATGTGAATAAACTTGGAAGGGAACGGAGACGTTTAAAACTACAAACGGTTGAATGAGGCGATGACATTTTAAAGTTTACGCATAAATTCACAAGTAGTTAGTAGCAGTAGAGCTCCTTGTGAAAGAGTTCGTCCAGAGAAGTACTGCCACCTTACCTAGTTCCGCCGCCAAGCAGTAATTTCAGCATTACTGCGGCCCAGTTTTGAAAGGCAAGGGTGCTACTGAAATTACAGGCACATGTGACTTGTCAAGTTATGTTGAGACATCATACACCCTGAGCGGTGACGGGGGCAGTGGCAGTGAAAAGGTTATGGACAGGTACACGATTTGTTCGTCCCGTTACTTAGTGTCATAAAAAAAGGACAATATTAATTTAATTACAAATGTTTATAATGTAGGTAAAAGTTTTCACAAAGAATTTCTACGAAAATATTTTCTCTCGAAATTTTCCGACGTTCAATTGTAGAAAGAAGAAAATATGTATGTGTTTGTAACACATTTTGAATAATAAATATTGTGAAAATCTGATACCTAATGTGTTTTTGCATTTTCGCTGTTTTACATTTGTAACGGCGGGGCAATAAAATAATCAACAACATTTTTTAAAATACAAATTAAACAATTGCGAATTATATTGTAGAACACCTGGATTTTGAGGTTGCCATGTAGAGTTTTTTTTAATACCCAGTGCGGGGACAAATAGTCGTGCGCCTAGTGGTAAGCGACACTCCTGTCCATAACAGTTGCATAGCCAGTCAGAGCTTTAAAGCACAAAGATCTGAGGGGCACTGCCACTGCGCCTGTCATCATGAGACATAAGTTACCAAGTCCCATCTGCCTGTAATTTCACCAGCTCCCTTACCCTTCAAAACGAGAATGCAGTAATATTCACACATTACTCCTTGGCGGCAGAAATAGGTAAGGAGGCAGTATTTCCCTAGAAGAACTCTTTCACAAAGAGCCTACTGCTACTAAAAATTCTTTTACTGATAATGACACGTACTGCTTATTTTCCATTATTCCAAATTAATGGACGTTCAGGTATATACAGGTTTATAGCATTTAAAATATCAACGGTATCCAATTAGATATCACGATTTTGAATTAATTGCATCGTTCAATTGTCAATAATCACGTGGTACAAAAAGCATTGTCCGCCATATTTTTTTCATGACGTCACATACATGGTTCCACATTTGAACTGCTGATAGCTTCGAATTACACATTTGCATTTTCTTAGTATATTTAAAAAAAAATTGTTTTAACGAAAATGCTTTCTATTTAATATTTTATTAAATCACGTGTCAAATGAATTTCTGTTTAGTAACAGTTGGAAACAATAGCTTGAATTATATAAATGTTTATTTAGAACCATAAATTAAAACGAGAACTTAAATTTACCGTGAGATTTTCCGATTTGGTTCCACGTGGTTCTCTCTTCGCAGAGTCATCGATAGATCATCATGGAAACATCAGATTTTTCGCGAATTCCTTATACGGCGAGGCAGTGGTCAAAATTTGTTGAAGATATAAATGTTCACCGCCAGACCGCCACCATCGCTTCCATTGCCTAAAGTGATAACGGAGGAATTTTAGAGACCGGGTTGTTCATATTAGAATTATTGAATTAATTCCAGAAAGAAAGGCTAAAAAACAATACAAGTCTTCAAGAAATAATTTGGTGTAAATTATGTTATCAGACCTTTTTTAACAGTCATTGAATTAAGTTTAGGGGTAAAAGACCGCGTTATTTTCAAGTGCTGGGTTAAAAGACCGGAAAACTTTTAAATTTTTAAAACGTTACTAGACTGTAAAACTTTTAAGCGTTTTGACAACAAATAACGAAATTTTTAAACTTTAGGTTAAAAGAATGTAACACTTTTAAACGTGAAGTTAAAATACCGCAACATGTTTAAGGTATTATAAATATGTGTGTAAACAGTTTATTAAACCACAATATAAATTACAAATTTTAACAAACAATTTTAAGTGTTAATGTACAAAGGCAAGCTTTTCTTATAAAGGGATTTCTTCAAACTAACCATTGTTGAGTATCATTACCGAAAAAGGTCTTGTAAGCGTAAAAACGTTCTAAAGGATATTTAAAAATTATTTTTACCTAATTAAAATAATCTGTATGTTATTTTGAAAAAGATCTATTATCTAGAGTCAGTCTGATACTGCAAAATTGTCTTTAATACCGTAAAATGCATTTTCGGCTTTGACGAGATCAATAAATAAAAATTACGTCAAAATGTCAAACTAGAACAGAAACAACATAATTATGTACATATCTGTAGGTGAAAAGTATAATGAAAGTAATAATGACCTTAAGTTCATATTTTGGAATTCATATGTTTTTACAAACATTCCTTTAGTGTGCTAAAAATCACGCAATGGAAAAAGACATTAATTGCTAACATCGTTTGTTTTTTATTCAACATATTCTATTCGAGCCCCTTAAGGTTGATTTTAAATTCCTAATCTAAAATAAAAATAAAATCTGTAGTAAAAAAAACTATCTGGCACTTAAAGTTCTTTACCTCCACGTACGGATACGTATATGATGTCCCGTTTTTTGTTTGAAATTTAAACACCATTAAAAGAAGAATTGCAAAAATTATATATTTTTTATTAAAATCGTTAGGAACACTGAGTGTCTTTAGCCTTAACCCGCCACGCATCGTGATAAGGTTAAAAAACAAAATAGTCATATTTTTAATTACAACTATAAAATGTATCTTCTAAATACCACAGTAAAGAAATTTCTAGTTACATATGCAACTTATAGAACTATATATAATACAGTAATTCCGGGATTTCAAAGAAAGGCATCCGCTCTATATGCATTAATTTCTTGAAGTTAAATAAAATATATTCCCGTTTTTATTTCTCTGTTTCTCATCCTTTCTTTAAGAGGTAATACATACACTGTAACGCTTTCATTTCTAAAGCAAAAAAATATGTACAGGACAGAAATAAATAAATTGTTCCACATGTTTGACCAAGTTATTGTACAGTACGACTTTTCAAGACGTGGTAGCCTAATGATTTAACCCATCACCTCTGAATAAGAGGGTCTAAGTTTAAGTATTTCAAAATTTAAGTGTGCAATTTACTGAGCATTTCGGTGAAGGAAAACATCGTATGTAAAGTTCCTAATCCACATTTTCTCCGCGTGGGAACTACAACCCAATTATGAGAGGAGACCTGCACCCAGTAGTGGGACTGTACATAGGCTAACTATTTATTTATTTCATCATCATCATCATGTCAGCCGGAAGACGTCCCCTGCTGAACATAGGTCTCCCCCAAAGATTTTCAGACCAGCCGATCGGACTCGACGTGCATCCATTACCCGCCGCCCTTACCAGGTCATCCGTCCATCTAGTAGGGGTCGTCCCACTGAACGTCTTCGGGTTCGTGGTCTCCATTTTCTTAGAATTTTTCTGCACCAACGGCCGCCAGTTCTACGAGCAATGTGCCCTGCCCAGTGCCACTTTAACTTGCCAATCTTTCGAGCTAGTCGGTGATTTTCGTTCTTCTACGGATCTCCTCATTTCTGATTCGATCACGTAGAGAAATGCCGTGCATTGCTCGCTCCATACCTCATTGAGTGACTTTGAGCTTTTTTATGAGGCTCATAGTATGTGACCACGTCTCAGAGCCGTAGATTATTTATTTATTTATTTACTTTTACAATGTATCTCCGTTTTTTGATCTGGATTTGTCTGAGAGCCCTGTTGGTGTCATTGTAGAGGCATTAGAGTAAAATTTTCCTCTCAAAATTACTTTGGAGGTTATGAAAATTTGAACAAACATTATTTCTGGAAAATGTCATTTCGGACTTCTGGTAGGTAACCCCTTACCCTTCTAAACCGGAATGCAATAATGCTCACACTACTGCTTGGCGGTAGAAATAGGTATTCCCTGGATTGCTACTGCTACTATAACAACACATAAAACTAAAACATACACTTATGAAACTACCGTAAACAGTTCCTAATACGTCAAGAAATGGGTTACTTATCAGAAGTCCGAAATGACATTTTCCAGAAATAACGTTTGCTCGAATTTTCATAACCTCGAAAGTAATTTTGAGAGGAAAATGTTTTATCTTTTAAATCTAACTTAAACTAACTTAATCGAACATAATCGTGTCTTTGCGATAAATATCCAACAGATCCTGAAAGAACAATGGTTTCGTTATAATTCGGTATTCGGGGTAATGAAAATTCGAACGAACGTTATTTCGGTAAAAATAAATTCGAGTTTGTGATAGGTCACCAGGGTAAGGGTGTGGTCAAATTACAGGCACGTGGGACTTTTCAACTTATGTCTCAGGGTGACCCTAAGATTAAGATCTTTGCGATTTTAAGCTTTGAGTAGCACTGCAACTGTTATGGATAGGCGTGTCATTTACCACCAGGCGCACGACTTGTTCGTCCCGTTACTTGATATTATAAAAAAACAAACTTGATGAATTTTGGTATAGATATAGATGGTACCTAGGAGAAGGACATAGGTTGCTTTTGTCACTAAAATAAATCTTAATGAGGGTGAATAGGAGATGAAATTTTGTATGGATAACCAATCATTTCTCAAGTAAGTTGAACAAAAGTCGCGGGCAGCAGTTATTTATAAAATTGATTTTTAATACATATTTATCCTATTACGATTGAATTTCAAAGTTGGAAAAAAAGTTGAAAGTAAATTAGAAATGTTTTCGGAAATGTTAGTAAAGCGACCAATCTGTACAGAAGACATTAACGGCGTCACAAATTTAGTTCATAATATAATTGGAAGTACTTGCCCACTGCATCTGACCCGTATTTGTTTTGAATCTGTGACTATATATATCTAGAAAACTCGGACCCATTTTGGATGTCGATTTTGTACTAAGCCCTATTCGAAACTGAAAAAATACGAATATCGCTTCTACACTTAGAGATAAAATTATCTCTGTGACATTTAGGACTGTCATTTCTCGGATTCCGAACCAATATGAATCGGACCTAGTGCGCAAATTTTCTACAGTTCTGTTTGTTTCTCGTATTTCATTTGTTTTTTTTTATTTTCGTGCTTATTTACTAAATAATCTTTATTAGTCACTGGTAGCTTATATTTAAATATTAATAAGAGTAGGCAGGTTAGGTATGTCTGGTCCTAAACTTGTCAATGACTCATGGTGACGGGCGCAGTGGTGCCCATAAGATCTTTGCGATTTAATGTTCTAAGTTGCACTGCAACTGTTATGGATAGGCGTGTGGCTTACCACCAGGAGCAAGGCTTGTTCGTCCCGTCATTTGGTATTATGAAAAAAAAAACCATCAAAAAAGACATCTGTAAATGGTAATATTTTTTTTATTTTCGTGCCTTCATAATATGAAGTGATTGAGTTTTTAGATTTTCGCGATTGCTACACATAGGAAATGAAAGTGTTTTTTTGTAATCTAAATCACATATATTTGTTTTTTAAACAAACCAATGTTTCGGGCCCTTTACAAGTTCCATGGTCACGGATGACTGAGATGTTAAAGTCATGAACCAATCATGTTTAATATTAATGCTTATGACATTTGCGCTGCTTTCGTTTTGCAAAATATCATACAATGGTGTAATAAAGGCACATGTGCACAACCTATTTAAAATATGAAATTGTACAACTATCCCATTTAAGGGTCGTATTCTAGAACTCTATTCAATGCTCAAGTCAAGATTGCACTGGCAACACAAGCGCTGGAAACACGACCCTAATGGCAGGGACTTGAGTATGATTTCGAGTGCTTTAAACCGTACTCAAATCCTGACTTGAGCATTGAGTAGAGTTCTAGAATACGGCCCTAAGAGTCCATACTACTTCAAATGGCTTTGGTTGATTTCGCATAACAGTGAAAGTGCGTTCACTTTGGAAAAAAATATATAGTGAAATTGTGGATATACTGATTATTATACGGTGTGAAAACACGATTCGTAAAAGTTTTCACGATAGAAAAAACACAAAATTACTACGAAATTTTGCAAGAAAACCTCTGCATTCAATAGTAAATAATACTTACTTTACATATGCTAATGATTTTTATTATTATATCAACTGAACTAAACAGAACTAGAAGCTAGTGTACCTGCCGTTCGACACAAGCAAAATGAACCGTATTAGTAAGGGAAAAAATCGGATTAGAGCTGAGATATAGACTTTTAAACATAAAAGTTCAAAGTCTAATTTCTTTCGTAAAATTTTGAAAATTCTCTCCTAAAAAGATTATATTACTATTCCACCTCTGAGGGTGGCAAGTTATGTGTATCTGGTTTATTCGATTTCACCCACTTTCCGTTAACCGATTTTAAATAAAACTAGGCAAGTGATTCCACTAACTTTTGAGGTCGGTTTTTTTATACAAGTTATAATAATTTTGACAATATGATTTTTTTACTAAATGAAATTTATTATTAATGAGAACTGCAGTCTTATTGGATTTTTTACTCGGAGAAAATAGTGAAACCATCCTAAAACGATCAGTTATGAAGAAACAGAAGCGCGGTTAAACTATATTACGTTATTGCACACTCAATCAAAAACAACACACAAATATATACACTCTACATAAATTCTTTCAAATATTTTAAGTCTCTTATAATCTTTTAATTAATATTAGAGTATAAAAATAATGTAACTTAATTCCTAGTTATGGAAGCGCGGAGTCCTCTGACACAAGTATATTTTACTTACTAGAAGGCCTTAACATGGTACTATGTATGTTGAAAATGAATAAAGTTGTTATTATTTTATCATTATTATTGTCTTCCCTGTCGAAATTAAGATGTTTTGTAGTGTCCGCAACGTTAATTTGTTTGAAGAACCAAATATACACGAGTTTGATCCAAAATACTTTCACAATAAAGTTTCCTTTGCCTTTGCACGAATCGACATTGACAATTAGATATCTACATGTGGTAAAATAGTGTCCAGCTACATGGACAGCCGAAGCATAACATAAGTAATGGTTGGCATAACATTTAAATCCCACACGGATGTTTTTTTATAGCTCAACAGTCTTACCAAAACATTTTACTGTCGTGTTTTAGTTAACATACATGTAGGGAAGTACTTTTAAATACTTACACAGGAAGCAAATGGTTGGTTTAAATGTTAGTACTGACTTGTTATAGTTATATAATGTTAGATATTACATTTAATAATTTGATTAGTTCGCGATTACAACAGGGCCATTTCTGCAAAATGACATCCTTCCAGGTTTATTTATTTATATTGTGTATGCACAGGAAAATCACAAATTACATTTAAGAAAAAGATAATACAAACAAAAGTGAAGGGACGGACAAGTCGTGCACCTGGTGGCAAGCGACACGCTTGTCCATAACAGTTGCAGTGCCACTCAGAACTTTAAATTGCAAACATCTGAGGGGCACTCCCGTTGCTCCGTCGCCCTGGGACATAAGTTGACAAGCCCCATGTGCCTGTAATTTCACGAGCACCCTTGCCCTTCAAAACCGGTACGCAGGAATGCTGAGATTACTGCTTGGCGGCAGAAATAGATAAGGTGGCAGTACTACCCTTGACGAACTCTTTCACAAGGAACTCTACTACTACTAAAAATTACGAATGTGTACCCTACAATTATATATATACAAAACACATACACATGATTACATTTATCTATCTATGTTAAAGACGTACGAAAAACTGTGAGTAACACGAACGCTCAGCCGAAATTACAAGAACTTAGAAACATAAAACTTTGTTTGTAACTTCCATTTGTGACTTAATAAAACTGCCTTCATTACTTTATCGTAGTAACCCAAAGTGCATATGATTCGAAAAGACTCTAGTAGCAGTAGAGCTCTTTGTGAAAGAGTTTGTCCTAGGAAGTACTTGCAGGGTGCTGGTGAAATTACAGGCACATGGGACTTGTCAACTTATATCTCAGGGTGACAGGCGCAGTGGCAGTGCACCTCAGATCTTTGCGATTTAAAGTTCTGAGTGGCACTGCAACTGTTATTTTGTGTTGTGTCGGGTAAGAGTTCGTCCAGAGACGTACTGCCACCTTACCTATTTCTGCCGCCAAGCAGTAATGTCAGCATTACTGTGTTCCAGTTTTGAAGGGCAAGTAAGGGTGCTGGTGAAATTACGGGCACATGCGACTTTTCCAATTATGTCTCAAGATGATGAGCGCAGAGGCAGTGCACCTCAGATCTTTGCGATTTAAAGTTCTGAGTGGCACTGCAACTGTTATGGACAGGCGTGTCGTTTACCATCAGGCGCACGACTTGTTAATCTCATCACATAGTATCAAAAGAAAATACTACTGTTTTTTGCACTACTGACTGCATGCCCTCGAAAAGATTCGAACTCTGGACTTTCACATAATGATAATAATAATGTGCCAGATCACCACACCAATTATCTGGTCTCTGGTCTGACATTTAATTTATTAAATTCAAATCAGTCCTACCGGTAATCGAACACAAGACCTTATTCAGCGCCCACAATACAAACCGTTAGGCCACCGCCCCCAATTTAACAAAAACGCATTTTTCAAAATTCGTCTTCTAAAGGAATGAAAACTCCGCAAAACTGTTGTATGAGAATTGTCAATAATGAATATTACTTTTTGATGACTTGCATATTTTTAAATAGCACTTACATAAGAGTACACGTTCATATATGTTTTATGTATTAGGACATTTCATAAACAGGTGTAATTTATTTAAATGTATAATTAGTTAAGACTTACGATGTAGTTAGTTAATAAATAGAGAAAAATGTACACGTTCCCTTTGAAAAATACTTATTTTGTCACACTTCAAAAGATATGCATTGATTTTTGACTCATGGTTATATAACTACGTACCATGTATACATTATATAGAACGTAGCTGTCTTTTAGAGCTTTATTTATGCACGAAACTATAATAGAGGCTATAGATGGTCTACATGCGACTTTTAATAAGACTGCAGTAGCTGAAGGGTAAAGCTGCGTCTGGTGTAAAGCTGTACAACTCATATACGTGTTATTGAAACGCACGGGTCATCTTTAAGAAAAGTGTTTAGGTTATCATCTCCCTTTTTAAAACAAGAATTGCTATAGGTACTGCAAATAGCATCATATTACTCAATCATAAACAACAATTTTTGTTCCATAACTTTTAATAATTCACTAGATTCTGTAACATTCAAATATACTTCTCTAAACGGTGATAACACTGTCGATAGGATGCAAAATGCAGAAGCGGGGTGGAGGTTGTCATGCAAGATGCTTGCACGTTTGCACTTACTACCTTACTATCAAACACAGATGTAAAATGTGTAAGATAGTACAACAAAAATTTGAAAAATTTATTTTTGACAAATTTATTAGGTTTTGTAAAAAGTAATGGAACAAAAGTTTGTTTATGATGTTAGGAACTCAGATCGGCGGGGTTGTTAGTATTTTACAAAACAAAAAACAATTTTCAAAATCGGTCCACAATTGACGGACAAATCGGTGAAATCGGTCTCGTCGGTCATCGATTTTTTTTTGAAGTCGGTTAATAACCCTCTATAACGACTTTTAAATAATGCATATGCACAACATATTGATACAATTACAGTCTGATACTGTACTAAACTCGAATCTCCATCTTCTGGATTCTTCATTTAGCGGCATTTGGCCATTGTTATTTTTATTTCGATTTCTCATTCGTGCTGGTCAACGATATCTAATCAAAAAAGTCTTTCTATAAAAGACGAACGTCAAACAGTAATGCCAACAAAATATTTTTTCTAAACGAATTAGCGCACAGGCGCGTCGCCACGTCGCAGTGCCGCCAACATCGACAGCTGTCAATCAGATTCAATATGGCGGCCGGCCGGTTTGCTATCTTCGTCAAAATCTCCACTCGAGGAAGTCGGAATAAACAGTTGTTTATCTATTTTGACCACAATTCATACAATTTCAAATGGTTTACATAGTTGTGATTGATGCAATCTGGCTGAAAAATCTAAATATATTCAGAAACCTCATTAGATAAGGGATGAATGAGACTTAGAAAATTATTAGAATAATTTGCGTTCGGAATTTGTTATCCACTCTTTCAATCCCTGAGCGATTCCCCGCTATAAAAGGGATTCCTTCGGATGAAGGGTTATTAGAGTGTAGTCTAATACGTTTCTTCTTTTTATGCCTTTACTCACCTACTACTGAGTGTAGACCTCCTCATTTGCACGCAATTCTTTCCGGTCTTGGGCTATTTGCATCCACGTTTTTCTGGTTACTTTGACTATTGAAAGGACGACCGTTCATTTAGCCTTCTGACGGCTGACGCATCTGGTACCGGTCCTCGGTCTCCACTCCAGCACTTTTCTGCTCCACCGATCGTCGGTTCTGCAGCTTATGAGACCCGTCATGTGTAATAATGCGTTTGTTATAGGGATATTTACTTTTAAAAGTTTTCGATGAAAACAAAAACCTGAAAGAATTCGTCCAGGGAATTACTGCCACCATACCTGTTTCTGCCGTCAAGTAGTAAACGCATTACTGAGTTCCGGTTTTGAAGGATAAAGGTGCTGGTGAAACTACAAGCGCATGGGACTTGTCAATTTTATATCTCAGGACGACGTGCAAAGTAGCAGTGTCTCTTAGATCTTTGCGATTTAAAGCTCTGAATGGTATAGTAACTGTGCTTAGAGGGAGCCACGTCGCTTACCGTCAGGATATTGTTTGTCCCGTAACTTGATATTATAAAAAAAACTTTCTTAAACCTTATTATAATACTGTAATTTATGTAATTCGTCATTTTGAAAGTACCTATGACTGGTGATGCCCTTTTAATTTATAATTTATGTCATTTTAACTTTATATTTTATTAATTAAATAATGGCCGGTCAAATATTTGTGGTTAGCTTGGGAAATACGATTATGTCAGAAAATAACTTCAGACTTTCCTCGTCTATATTTTATATGGCTTTACTTGCGCTTTTTGTTCTATCTATGGTTTTCAAGTTTCTTTTCGACTCGAAAATAGTAGCGTGTTGACTTCAACTTTAAAATTATTGTTTAGTTTACAATAGAAGATATCAATTGTTTAAAATTCCGTTGCCTAGTAGTATTAGCCTGTTGCTAAGAACATTCCCAGACCATTTCTTTTTCTTATGGCAACTTTATCTCCAGCAGATTTGGGGACAATTTTGCCAATATCAAGTTTTAGGATCGTATTCCAGAACTCTACTCAATGCTCACGTCAGGACTTGAGTATGATTTAAAGCACTAGAAATCATACTCAAGTCCTTGCCATTAGGGTCGTATTTCCAGTGCTTGAAATCATACTCAAGTCCTGACTTGAGAATTGAGTAGAGTGCTGGAATAAGACCCTAAAATGATATATGGACGAAATTTCAGGAGTATGACGGGTATCCATGCAATCGAACGTAGTGTCATCGCAACTACGGTTTTCACACTTATTTTACCAACAAAAACCAGTCAATTGAATATAGAAACATTAAATATCACGGAAATCCGACACCGGTCCGTGATCTCTCTCACAAACAACAATATTTTTAGATGAAACAATTCTAAATGTATAAAATAGCACGGTTTTAGTAAACTTGAACGACCATTGTTGTTTAGCGCTTAAAAATCAATATTAGAATATAGAATAAAATAAAGAAAAAAAAAAAACATGTCAAATTGGTCTATAGCTGGCCTTTGACGCAGCTACAATGGACTATGCAGTCCTTATTAGTCTTTGATGATATTCTGCAATAGATTGTAATGATCAAGAATAATAACACCACAAAAATTAACAAACTCACACACCTGAGTAACAACGATACGATTAAAATACAATTAAAAAATTTTAATATTGAAGAATACAAGTTTTAAAGCACACATTAAAAGAATGTGCCTTTTTGTTACAATGGTCTCTGAAAAGTATTTTTTCCTTCCTTGGCTTTTCGCGGAGCTCGAATTTTTTCGCGGCTTAATAGAATACAAATATGTAAATCGCGTTTTTGACTACGCAAAACTTGTTCAACGTACGTTTTTTTTGGAGATATACTTATATGAGAATGAGAAATAAGATTCCACTCCACTACTTCGAAACATTTTATAGTAACTTACTTTATTTCTTAGATTTATTATAGGTGGCGCTACGACAAAAGTCGTTAAATAACTAAAAACAAAATTTGCAACAAGCACATAAAGAAACTCATAAGGTCTGACTCGTTACGTAGCTCAGATGGGAGAGCGATAGCCCCGGTATGGCGAGGTCGCTGGTTCTACTCCAGCCGGATCGAAAGAATTTTTCTTCGTGTTTGTTCGACCTTTGAATCAATAATACCAACAAACTGTAGTCCATCTGTTTAAATACTTAACTAAATGTAAACAATCTTGAGATGTCTATTTTATGAACTATACAATTATAAAATGATTTTTACTTGCCTTCAAATACAAAATACAAATACTTAGCTTCATATGAAATTGCATGCCTTATTTTATACCTATTGATTTGTAAAGCATATGTTTCAATAAAAATATGTATCAAGATTATTTACATTTATATAAGTACCTAAACAAATGGACTATAGTGGGGTATATTCGCAAACATATGTAAATATATGATTTTCGATAAAATAAATATTGCAACTTAATCATTATTAACACATTAACGTTCCACTGCTGAATTAGGGCATAGTCTACAATGACAAAAAGAGTACTATGACATCTTTTCGACACGACCCCCAATTGTGTTAACACTACATACAAATAAAGTTAAATTTGTTTTGTTTTTCAGAAATGTACCCACCGCCAGTGATGTGACAAGTGAAGGATGCGCCGCGTCAAGTCGACGCTGTGGACTTTAGACTAGTGCTGTGCAGTGACTAAAATCAATCGATTTAGGGACACGGATGAACACCCTCATGCTGACCACCTCAGGCACGGTGGAAGATCAACCTTGTTTAGACAACAACATGTCTTTTACATCTTATAAGTAAGTGTTTTTATTATTATTTTGTAGAATCTTAAACAGGTTTTGGTAGCTGTAGAGCTCCTTCTGCCGCCAAGTAGTAATGTGACCATTACTACGTTTGTGGTGATGGGGACATGTTACAGGCATATGGGACTATACTCAGACCTTTACGTTATAAAACTCTGAGTGGTACTGCGACTGCTAAGGACCGGCGTGTCTCTTACCACCAGGTGCACGACTTGTTCGTCCCGTCATTTGATATCATAAAAATTTTTTTTAGCGAAAGATTTCATGAAAATAGTGTTGTGGTTATATCTGACTTATTTATGTCTTTTTACTCGATATTTATTTTTAACTTTTATTCGACTACGCCGTCGTTAAAAGGAATACAATGTTGATTACTAAAATTGTAGTAAAATTTATTTTCATTAGTCTAGTTGCCAACACTAAAAATAACATTTTGATTCAGCATTAATTGACCAATTCTCATTTCAAAACCGCAAATGTAACGTTTTATAACCAACATTAAATTTCGAAGCTCAACTTTTAACAGCCGTGCACAATGTACAATACAGATTTTTTCTTAACACCAGCCAGTTATCAAGTACGTAAAAAGGCATCATAAACATAACTTATCACCGTGTGGCGGATGAAGACATTTGCCCAAACCGTGAGGCATTCCGTATCGCTTCCAGAATGAAAACGACGAGATTGCTTTTACTTGGAAATTAAGAAGTTTCATTAGCAACTTTGTACGAATTAATTACCGGTTTTTCGGGTGAACAAAGAAAGCGGAAACGGATAGTGTTGATGAGAAACTTCTCTGTCTACTCGTACTAAATATGCCATATGGAATTTTCTCTTTGAAAACAATATTTGATATGAATAAATTCAGTGATATTCAATTAAAATTGAATTTGGAATATCAATACAATTCATCACAGATTCGCATTCGCAATGAAACATTGAATAACGATGTTATGTGAATTACATTTTGAAAATGGAACAATTACTTCGTTTGTTATTAAAAAAATCAATTAAACGAGTAAATAAATGAAAATTTATAATGCCGAGTTGCCAAATATTAAAATATTTGTGTAGTTGTTTATAAAATCTACATATTCAAAACTATTATGTCAAGTCAGTTATGGGTGCTTTATTTAGCCAGGGTGTGTTGTGTATACTAATGTTGGTAACATTCGCTAAATCCAACTACCAATGTGTAAAATTAAATGACGTGGCGATGTTGCCAATATGACATTAATCATCAAATGAATAACACAACTGATATTTTCAAATCTCTCAAGGCAAAAGTTTATTTGCGGTTTGACAGTAAATCTATGTTTATAGCTGACAACGTATAAACTCGTGGCTTGTAAGGACGGATTTGTTATATAATTATTTAGAAAAAAAATCTTATTATCGCTTGGATATGGGGATGTCGTTTTGTGGTGTACCTACTACTAGTACACGTATTATACGGTTTTCTTAGTTGAATGGGTTCTGTAATGGGGCTAATTGACATTATGAGAGTGCATTAGGTTTGTTTTGTTCATAAGGTTTCCAGTAATCAGCAATTATAGAACGTAAAAAGCCGTTGCCCAATGAATTCGTCAGGCGGTTACAGTCCTCAATCGGGCACCTTTCATTTTAAAAAAAGAGCCATACGCCATTTCATGTCAATTTTTGAATTATTCATCGTGCGAATGCTCGGCGCATCGATTGATGCAAGCAAAAAGCGCGCGCTCGCTAATCTTCGCTCTTCTTCGCGTCGCTTCGGGCTTCCTCGGCTCTCAGTGTTGCCAACCGCCACATTTATTATTCAACTAGTTTTTGCAGTCACGCTGCGCAAGGACACAACAAGGAATGCATTTATTTGATAAATGATATTTTTTCTAGAACCTTCAAAGCTCACAATTTTTTAACATAATTTTTCGGTGTCCATATTGAACCACCTCTTTTGTTAATAATAATGTGTGAGCTTCATTCATGTCCATTCAATCAAAAAGGAAAACATACTGCTGTGTCATATAATCCGTGGTGTTCTCATAACATCTTTCTGAGAATTTGATCGGAGTTTAATTTTTATACTTCTTAAGTTGATTTAAAATGATTAACTGTGTCGGGTTACTTTTTGTGCTGTTACATACTGACTGAATAGTTTGAGGAGTAGATAAGAATCTGGAGCGCGTAGGTATCTTTTAATGATGAATTTATTAGTATTTTGTATTGCCTATAACTCGCCAAGCAAGTCGTAAACCGCGCAATTCATTAATAATTAATTTGGTTCTAAATTTTACTGTCGTTTCTCGTCAAGCCAATTACAAGCAAAGTTCCTATGGTGCAGAAAAAATATAAGTATTCGAATTTCCGAACGTACATTTCATCCCCCGCGCCCGCACGTCCGCCGCGCCTCGACACCGCGTCTCGACTGTACGTGATTGGTTTATTAATTAGGCGAATCATCGTCGGGTTCCATTTTTAAAAATAGGCGGGATTCTTGCTCTGCGACTTTTCTTTTTAATTTCGGCCGGCGTTGAACGCAATTAGAGTTGCCAGTATGACTTTTTATCGTAATCTCCCTGTGGCGATAATAGTTCATTTAGAATCTCTTTAACATAGCTAATTAACAAAGTAATTCTACATTGTTTTCTATTTCGCAATTCTAATCAAATTTATTAAAGATATCGTCTTTATTCGTGGAGAAATGATTGAGTAACAATTTGGGTGCGTCCCTGTTTTGTTTTCGATTATGGTATGCGGAAGAAATCAATGTCAAAATTCTCGCTTAGTCATGGCGCCACCGAGTCTGTGCTCAGCATCAAATTTAGCTAACTCTGAGCCACTTAGGCAAGATTGTATAGCTTTATGTCTCAGTCTATATGTGGGCTTTGTATAGAAAAAATTATATTTGGAATACATATTTTTAAAGCAGACATGAATAACAAACGATTAAAAAGTTAGATTCGAATATCGAAGGCGACTGAGGTCAACAGAAAAATAACGTAAAAAAAATGGCCAGTCCGTCCTAAAGTTATGTCTCTGGCAGTGTACCGTTAGGATGCCTGCCGAACTAAAAACGAGATAAAAAACTGAAAACTATTCCAATTGCCAGCATAAGGAATCCGTTTTGTCTGCCGTTAAAGATTTGAAAGGTTATTCGGGTTTGTTTTGTTGATTAGCGAGAAATGTTTGAGATCATAGTTGCTAAAATTAATACAAGTAAAAGAAAATTACTGTTTTGAGTTTATTTGTAGCTGATGATGTTATAAAATATGTAAAGAAAAACTTAACTTATTAAGTTTTGGTCGACACCATGTCCAAAAATATAGAATTGCGTAAATTTAATTAATTTATTAAAATAGTTACTTAATTTTATTTCAACGTATTGTTTGCGTAAACTTACTTAACCGTTAATAAACTTACCCATCTTATCTTATGGACTATACTTGTCCACTTGCCAGCTTACTCATTGTACACACACACGTACTAGTTTTAATATATAATTGTATAAGTACTGAAATGTTTATTTATTTCGGTTAGGACCATCACTTACGTTGTTGAGTAAGTACGAAGACGCGACGGTAAATACGGTAAGACAACAAGTAAAGACGGTAGCATCAGTCACCACACTAGATCTAGTTTGAATCGGATGTTCATATACTTTTTTATTTTTACGTCAAGTTTTTAATTTTATACATACGTACTAATTTTTGTTTTGTTTTCTACTTTACTTTTTTATACAAATGTTTATTTGATGTGTTGTAAGCCATGAATATTTTCTCTACTTATAAATATTCGTTACTGAACGCACCTTTTGTGAATAACATAAATGAATTATCGACATAACAATTTTTGGGTAGAAACAAAAACGCCACCACAATTAAATTTGTCACCACACTAATCACGCATGACATTCCATATTTAAACGTAATTCGTAATTCAAAATCATTCGGCGTATATCATGAATTGTAATAGTGACATCACTTTTTGCGCAAACTAATTACTGTTAGACGGTTCGATTATTCTATATTCAATAAACGAAACGACGAATACCAGCTAATATAAGATTTCATTTAAAATAACGTACGTGGATATAAGTAGGTACCTACCTATTATATTAGGCAACCAAAATGAGTATTTGTAATCCTTTTTTAAAATATTGTGGTTAGTTACAGAGTCTTAAAACAAGTCAGAAACATTAAAATTCCAATTGAGATATACTTTTCAACGCCTTTACTGTTTAACCTTGTCATCTATGTCCTATAAAACTTAACAAAGACACGCCTTAATCGGTCTAGGCAGCTTTAAAACAGCCATCACACGTTAACTCCAAGAAAAACATAGACTTAAATATTACCCTCCAGACATTCGCTGTATTTGCTGCAGTGCAAGCAGAAAACATTTCGCCAGGAGACAGGTCGGCTGACCGTCGCTACTAAGTAAGA
Source organism: Hyposmocoma kahamanoa (assembly GCF_003589595.1). Taxonomy (NCBI): domain Eukaryota; kingdom Metazoa; phylum Arthropoda; class Insecta; order Lepidoptera; family Cosmopterigidae; genus Hyposmocoma; species Hyposmocoma kahamanoa. The sequence goes on along the minus strand of NW_020653391.1, from coordinate 4,021,646 downwards.
CTGGGACATAAATTCTTCAAGGGCCTAAACAAAAATAAAAAATATAAAACCTCCTTTAAGAGAGCTACCGAACTATAATTTATGGGAGTGGGCCCGCGCGACGGCCATCGCTCGAAATAAAATTTAAAAAAATAATTCAAAAAAGGAACCTTTCCGAACGGAGACGCAAAACGGTGAAATTGGAAATAATTTTGCGATAGCATCGGTCGCCGGTACCTTTCAATTTCTTTATACGTTTGCAAATTTGTTTTTTGTTTTGTCGCAGCGAGTTATGGCCAGTAGGCGGCACGACCGCGTATTAAACTAAACGATATTATTTTTACTTGCTCTTAGTTTAGTCTGCCGCAAACTATTTTATTATACCCAGTAACCTGAGTAAGTTTAGTATTGTAACTTTACGGGAAAACTACGAAGGAATTCTTGTTTTATAGCGCAAAACCTTTTGATGATATTCCAGATAACTACTAACTACTACCATTATTAAGTTGACTCGTGCCAATGTACTCATATCGTCAACGGTTTCAGATTCCAGAGAAATCTGTAGTTTGACAGGGAGCCTTAATTTCAAATACGTTTTAAAAATATTATTTTCACAGTATCGGAATAAATCCATCAATGTGCATTTATTGTAATTTTGTAATTTATCAATGTCTATTGTACTTGTGCAGTTGGAATTTGCTTTAAATTTTCTATAAAAAAAAGAAAAGGAAAGCGCTACTGAGAGATTATCAAAGATACCTGTAGACAGTGAAATGTAACAGTAGAGAAATAAAAGTGTAGTGGAAATAATGATTCGTGTAGATACTGTCACTTTCCGTACATTGCGCTTTGTCAAATTGCCCATCACTCATCAAAACACGAAGTACCTACACAAAGTACATCAACTTAGATTAGTATAAAGTTCTCTCATTCAAGTATCTCAATAAATTTTTTAAACATATAAACAACTTACGTTCCTTGTAAGAGTTTTTTTAATTTTATAAATTGGCAACATTAATTTTCGTACACAACACTGGTTGACTTCGATTCGTAAACTTTTTTAGTAAATCGACAAAATCGCAACTACTAACAACAGAAATTCGAATTCCAATTCAAATATCGAAAGGTTATAAATCAAAGTCGATGCTGTGGCCAATAGCAAAGCGGTTGCTTTATTTTATTGTTGGTACCATGTCGAGAGTGTACCAACATTGCGAGCGGTGACCACTATCACTACCGAAAAGCTTTTGCGTGTAGAGTAGTTTGTTTATTCAGAGGCTTTATTTATTATTGATAAAAGTAACAAAAAATAATTTGAAGTAAGTAGCAGTAGAGTTGTGAAAGAGTTCGTCCAGGAAATACTGCCACCTTAACTATTTCTGCTGCCAAGCAGTAATGTGACCATTACTGCGTTCCGGTTTTGAAGTGTAAGGGTGCTGGTGAAAATGAAGCAGTACTGTAGCAGTGCCCCTCAGATTCTTGCGTTTTAAAGTTTTGAGTGACACTGCAACTGATATGGACAGGCGCTTACCACCAGGCGCACGTCTCACCCTTCCCGCCACTTGGTGCCATAAAATAAGCAGATAATACTTGTCTATTACGTAAATGTTTTTTTTTTAATACACGGCTTTTATTATATGGCCGTTTTTACTGAGCATGTTCCCCAATATTTCTTGCAGTTATATCAAGTCTAAAGTTCATTACCAACATGCAGTAAGCAATGAGACATTCCGTCACAATACCACACTGTTGTAGTAAAAATAAATTACAAAGACAAATTACAAATGACTAACGAGTAAAACAGTTTTGTTTTAAGTTATGTAAGCATCTTCAGAATTACTTTGACTTCCACATGATTGGAAGTTCAAGTCTTAGTTAAACTACTGGGAAAATCTGGAAATTTTGTCCAGTGTTAATTTATTCGAGAATTAATGCTTCTCGTCGTCGATTACGTCGATTAATTTTTATATAATACAACACACGTGTAGAACTATTTGCGGCTTCACTGCAATAGGTAAGCATGCCAAGAATGACGAGCGTGGCAATGGCTCCTTTTCTGGGTAAGGCACTTGCTTAGCAGTGAAATGTTATAGCGTGTTAGTAATTAATTTGAAATTGAAGATCATCGCACCCTCTATAAAAAAGTGAGGAAATTCGGAAAGTAAATTTTTGGATTATAACAAAAAATTTAAAACAAAACGCTCATGGCACCTGACATTTGGTGTCTTATGTCACTAAATTTTATTTTATATGAAAAGAGTTTTTGTTACTTTTCCAATTAAGTAAGTTTATTATCGATTATTAAAACAGTTATCATTAACCTGAAATATTGCAGCTTACAACCAAATATTATTTTTATATTTATTTCTGGAAAATTCCCGCCCAAGGAAGACTTTTATTAAAAATGTATTGCTACAATAACGTACAAATTGTGGCGAACTTAAGAAAAGCTTGGTGTAACAATTGAAAACAAAATATTATATAAAGAATTTTTTTTATTCATGTTTTTTATAGTTTGCTTTTGCAAATGATTACAACAAGTTAAACGTTCCTTGTAGAGAGTGCCTAGGTTTCCCAATGCCAAAACGTTTGTTTTTTCTAATAGCCGAACTAATCTCTGAAGGTATGCCCCCTTGAACACACTCATGCAGTAATACAATGACTTGACTGTGAGCAGTGACATTGGCATAGACATCTTTCTTATAAAAAAAACACTAAGCAGCTCATTCGCATGCGCAGGCAATTGTTTTGATCCTTACATCATTTACAATTAATTATTGCTGTAATTTTTCATTTTTAATTATAATATAATTTTTTTTGTATTTAATTGGTTAACTCTAAATTTTTGCTGCATACACCTGTAGCGACTTGCCACCACTTGCAGTTTCAATAAATAAATAAATAAATGATAAAGTCTTTTTTATTGCAGGTAATATTTAATTGGTTAACTACTCTATGCAACAGACGAATATAATATTACAGAGTTAGACAGTAAACACACTGAGTAACAGTATTACAAAACAGTTCGTAACATAATTACAGTCGTGTAATTGATGTAAGCTATCAACTGATTCGATAGAAATTCGCTAAGTGAGTAGCCAATGGGGGGGATGAACATGACGTTGAATTTCAAAGAGTTATTCTTGTGGTTTGACCTTTTTGATGTAGTAAAGTTACAGTACAATACAATCCAAACCGCTAGACGCGAGCAGTGCGAGAGCGGTCGTTGAGACAATCTTGGGGGGAGACCAATGTCCAGTGGCTTTCTGCTGTTAATAACGGTGACAGGTAAAAAAAAGTTTTGTCGCACTTTGGTATTTTTGCAAGAAATGAAATTTTTTTTTGGAATTGCTACTTCTTTGTGCGTATTTTTTTTTAAATATTTTATTATGACATAGCAATGTCGTGGCAAAACCGTAACTTTGCCCTCCTTACCATAACTACCGTAAATCAGCGTTATTGACATTTTTCAAAGAAAAAACACTTTAAGTACCATTATTCCGAAAGTTATCTAAATGGAAAAATGCGTTAGTAATGACAAGCATGGCAGAACTGTGCATAATTTTTTTGTTGTTTTATTGGGTCATAGTGGCGGACTACACTTTAAATCCACTCGGGACGTAGACATTAAACGAAATGAAAAGACATTTAGACCCTTTACTGTTACAATCATATTTTCAACATTAAATGTTTATTATAATTATTACCCGGATGTAAAGACAATTAAATGAACCAATCCCAAAACTGCGCACGTTTCACAGATAGATCTATGCGCATACGCACTCAAACAGTAACCTAATCACAAGACTAGTCAAATTAGAAAGCTGAGCGACCAGTAAGCTTGCTATAATAAAATACAAAGATGTACATAATTCCTGGATGTCGCATTTTCGGATGATGAAAAAATGTAAAAACAAAGTATGAATACTTAATTAACTGATGCTTTAATTTAAACAACGCGGTGGCCTTTGAAAATAATTTAAATGATGCCTACTAATTGATGGTAGGTAACGTATTTGCACGGATTTTAGCAATAAGAAAGTTGACACAGAAAGTCAAATCCAAAGTCCGGTAACCGGAAGATGGGTAGCAACTTCCGTCATAGAATAAGCTTGCTATCTGAAGCGGTTCCTGCCTCCTGGGCGCGTTGCCCTGCCTCTATCATCGCCTTGCGTTTAGTGTTAACGGCAGACAATTTTTATTTTTTTCCTTTCCTTCTATATTAAGCATATTTAGTATACTATTTCCTTTATTTAATGCCCTGCAAATATAATAAACACAGCACTTAACAATGATTTTAAATTGCCGTAACTTTTTTATATTACTAGATATAAAACGTAAAAACACATCTAAATTTTTAGGTTATTCGTACATCAACTATCCTTTATTTTATGACTCTAGGTAAACAGTAAGTTAAATTAAACAGTAAGTTAAGTTAAATCCGGAAAAATAGTTTCATTCCTATGTGTAACAATCGCGAAAACCTAAGAACTCGATAAACAGTAAGTTTTTATCCTATTTAATTTTGTATCAAATAACAGTATTTGTGTTTACTGCCAGTACTATTACAGAGAGGGGGAGTCTCCCATATCTACAAAGCTGTATGTTCGATTATACATGTAATTATATTTTGTACTTGCTGCGTGATAATAAAAAATATCTAATTGAACCTGGTTATATAACACACTCATGCCAGATTCACTGCATAATATGGAAAGCAATTTGCGTGGCACGTCCAGTAATTCTCAACATCTCTGTTAACGAGTAACTAGCTAGTGTGGATGCCAATCTCGTCACGATATATCACGGAGTATCAATAACGATTTGTCAAAATGACCAGCTCGGCTTACCGTTAATAACCTATACGTAACGTCAATTATAAGATGAGCCTTGGTCATTGTACTTTGTTATGTATTTCTGAGTTCTTTTTAAAGTAGATGATAACGGAGCGACTATTATTAGAAGGACCTTTACCGCTATAATATATTGGGAAATATAGAGATTTTGTTACACTGGGCTTGATGAACTTCCGTTGAAACAATTTGGCAAATGCTTAAAGATCCCAAGATGCGTTAGCGTAAGTAGTATGGAGAGATCTTTTCATAATGGTTGATGATTTTGAATGATTGTCATTGAAAGTCATACAGTTGTCGTATTTCAAAAATACCATGCCATACCAATACAAATAAAAATACCATGTTGGCCCTGGGGTGTCGGAGAAAGGGACTAAGGGAATTCCGCAAATGGACAGCAGTCTTTCGCGGCATAATCAATCGCAGATTTATTAAGGTCACTAAAGTCCTTATTTCTAAAGGTATTTCGCGGAAAAAACCAATGACGTTTCCTAGTCTCTGCTAACACTGGGGTAGACAGAGGCTACAGACCTTCACTTGCTACGTTCTTTTCGCTTCTCCTGCTCGCACCTGTATTTGTATTTATTTTTATTTTGTATAATAAATATACAAATTTTCGGCTTATTGCAAGAAGTCGTGATTTGCCATATATATTATATGGCAATTAATGACTTCTTGCACTAAGCCAACGAAATAATCTATGGTTATTTTTTACGTGCGCCTAATGGTAAGCTACACGCGTGTCCATAACAGTTGCAGTGCCACCCAGAGCTTTGAATCGATCTGAGGTCTGAGGGGCACTGTGACTGTGCCCGTCACCTTGAGACCTAAGTTGATAAGTCCCATGTGCCTGCAATTTCACCAGCACCGCTTCAAAACCGGAACTCAGTAATGCTGACATTACTGCTTGGCGGCAGAAATAGGTAAGGTGGCAGTACTTCTCTGGATGAATTCTTTCACAAGGAGTTACATCACGCCCGAATCTACTACCATAATTATTATAATAAATCAAGTATGGTATCTCCGTACAAACGTAGCAGCGTGGCTTGTATGTGTGCATGCCCGACGCTAGCTGTGTACGGACGCACACATTCGCATAACCTTGCGGTGTGCTCGCGTTGCATAGCGCGGGTTGTAGCACGCGTCATTCAATGAAGTGATCACTCGATGTTTAAAAAAATGATATTAAACAGTTAGACGTGTTTATTGTTGTATTTGTGGTTGTTTCAACAAGAGCGCAACAAATTCAGAATTGTTAAGGATTTCATTTCTATTTCGTAATCGAGATAACAATCCGCGACACTGGTATAAAAATATCAACACGTAAGTACAACATTTAATAAAGGTTATTTAAATATAACACGAGAATACTGTGGTGAAAACCCTTTTGTTTTTAAATTATGTTTACAACCTGTAGATACAACTAAAATAAATAATGTGACAACCCTATACTCCGAGCGAAGCAATTTACACGCCGAACAAGCGGGAGATGGACTTGTCTTAAATCACAGTTCTTTAATACAAGTATCCAACATAAGGAAGCATAACGATTTTAATAATTGTTTCAATAAAAGCCCTACATCAGCAATGCCGCCGTGGGTTGAAAGGGCGCATGTGACATTAAAAATAAGTCATTATGTATTATACTGCCACGATCAGTAAAAAAATGGCGATCTGTCACTATTTTTATTTTTCCTAGGTGGCTAAGTTACTAAGTTACCGTAGAGAAAAGTAGATTTTTTATTTTGTTAAAGTTTTGAATTTTGTCACAAGCCCTCTTTCAACTAAGTTGTTTACCATTACTAGCAGATGCGGTGACACGGGGCCCGTTGCCCGTATATTTTCAGCCAATACGTCACAGCCTGCATTCTACTTTGAATTTAGATGCTATAACATCTCTGATAAGGATTGATAAGCCGTAAATGCAAACAGCCTATGTTGACGTTGTCATCACTGTGTACTTGGTGTCAGTAATTAAATGGACAGGGTTGTGTTATTATAAATGCGCTTATAGGTAGCTACATAGTTGTTAAATAGCTGTTTATTTTGTTATTTATTTGTAATTTATATATTAGAACAAATAAATTTGTATTCAATTTTGTTAGATTTTTAAACTACGTATGTACGAAAACATGTGCCAAACTGTAAACTTAAAGCTTCTGTCAACAATGTCTTCCTTTGTGCCTTGCATCCAACAAATAACCCGTCTTATTTTTCAAGTTCTATCGGTTTCAATTCTAATTAGAAAAAAAGTTTCATCCAGCCCTCTATACTCAACAATAGCTATTGAGCAATTTTATCAGAATGTCGACAATAATTGAAATCTCTGACAGTCATTGCAGTAAATAATTATTTACTCTGTATCCTACATAAAAAACATACAACCTACATAAAATCTTGAGCGAGTGCGGATGTACAAATACCTTGGAGCTTGGCTGAATGAAGAATGGGAGTGCGAACAGGAGATTCGAACCCGAATAGTAATTGCTCGAGCAACATTGAAGAGGATGGAGAAGGTTTTGTGCAGCCGCAAACTATCAATAAAGCTCCGAATGAGGTTGCTTCACTGCTACGTCTGGCCTGTTGTGTTGTACAGTAGCGAGGCTTGGACTCTAAAAGCCGACACCCAGAGGCGTCTTGAGGCTGTCGAGATGTGGTGCTACCGTAGAATGCTACGCATTAGCTGGACCCAGATAGTTTCCAATGTGACAGTTCTTCAGCGCGTTGGGAAGGACCAAGAACTCTTGCAGACCGTCAAGAAAAGGAAAGTTGCGTATCTTGGACACGTTCTACGGCATGAAAAGTATCGACTTCTCCAACTTATAATGATGGGCAAGCTCGAGGGTAAACCACGTACTGGAAGAAGGAAGAAGTCGTGGTTGCGCAACATCCGGGAATGGACGAATATTGCCAGCGTAGAACATTTCTTTCGCTTGGTTCAGGACAGGGAAGAGTTCTCCAAGCTGACGGCCAGCCTCCAGTAGTGGAGAGGTACTACATGATGATGATGAACCTACATAAGAAAAATACCGCACACGTGGTGTGTAACACCATATCTGCAAAATTATAACCTTTCAAGAGATACGTTTAAAGATTCTACGAACGAAATTTAATTAATGGAGCCTCACCCAGTGAAAATGAAACACGCGATTGCATCGATACAAATGCGCGATTGCATCGAAACGAGCCCGCGATGCAGGCGATTGCATCGATGCAATCGCCTTTATATCTCAAGTGTAGCGTTGCAATCGCACGTTTGTATGGATGCAGTTGCGCGCTTGCATCGCTGCTAAAAATCGCGCGCGTGTGTAAAGGCGACTGCATCGCTTTTGCATCGCTGCTAAAAGTCACCGTATATGACCGCTCGTACGGGTATTTGGGCACAAGGGAGCAACCAGCAAGTGCTACGTGAACTGTGTTGGAGCAACGTAGTGCCTTCACTATGGTGCGGATAGTAAAGAACATTTTCTAACAGACCAGTCTTTTATCGTATCGATGGCATACACTACAATGCTTATCATCGTGGTGAAACGGTTTGCCAATCGGTGTAAGGTACTCGCCGATAGTTGCTCAGGTTGCGTTAGATATACCTGCAGGAAAGGAATGATACAACGTGCGAGGAGGTTCCATTCATGCACCCCAGCAGACCAGCGAATCGTGTGTGTCCAGCACGTCATTATAAGTTTCTACACAACTATTCTAAAGTCTATTCGGTCGCATCGTTCCCCGAACCGCTTGTTTGTTGTCGGAGCTCCCCGTATCGCCTTGTTGTCGCAACAACGTGTTACAGTGTTGGTATGTACACGTCAAAACACAATGCCTTGTGTATAATCTCACAGCTTGTAAACTTGGATGGTATTTTTTCTTCGTGTAATATGTCATTGGAAATTGTGATAGTTTCTAATGTTCCATTAGGAACACCACAGTCGACGATGAAGTATGTAGTGTATCCAAATTACTCTGTAGACTGCACCCCTCGCACATTCTCTCTCTCTCGTACGATCCTTATAACAGTGTAAATGTGTGTGCCAAAATAAAGCTTGCATTAATTAGTTGCACCGTTTTTTATTATCAATATAGCAAAGTATATTGTATAAAATGACCTTGATGGTCCAAAATGTTAACACTGCCTTCGAGCACTCATAGTACAGGGAATTTCCCGGTTTGAAACGAGATAATTGTTATTTCTATTCCGCATCATCATCATGGTCAGCCAACATTAACCCATTGCTGCGTGTAGGCCTCTTCTTTGTTGCTTCAACTTTTATGATCCTGCGCCATCCGCACCCAGCGCGATCCCGCAAATCTAACGATATCCTCAGATCATCGGGCTGGTGGACTGCTCACTGGCTTTTATGCTCCCCTTTGCCATCTGTGACTGCTTTGGTCCATCGTCCATCTTCTCGTCTATTTCGACGTTTGGTACCCGATCCATCCTCTTTAAGTCACCTTAATTTTGTGCATATTTTGCTTAGCCCTTTGATCGCCGTGGTACATTAACTAGGCTGATACGCCCATGACGCCTTAAAGCTTCAATGAAACCCTTTAATTTTCTATTGAAATTAATAAGTAAATATTAAGATATTCCTTGTGCTATTTGTATACTCTAGTTAGTAAGGATTTATAGTAGCATTTTATGTTCAGTTATGTTGTTCTTTGACTTAGGAAAATTGAATTAAGGTAAGGAAAATTCAAAAAATAGGCATGAACGAAACTTGTTTTTGTCAGTGACGGTCAAAAGGTTAGTAAGCGTTAAGACACATTGGTTAAAGACCTTCTATTAATATTATTTTTAGTCTGTCTGCTTGTCTAGCCCTATTATTTTCATGATACCTAGGGATGTGATAGTTGCAAAATACTATCGCAAAGATCTGACGGACACTGCCACTGCGCCGGTCACCCTGAGACATAAGTTGACAAGTCCCATGTACCTGTAATTTCACCAGCACCCTTAACCTTCAAAATCGGAACAGGTAAGGAACTTTCCTGGACGAACTTATTCACAAGGAGCTCTAGTGCTACTAGATGTTATTTAAACTAAACAATTTTAAGTACAAGGGCACAGATCTCGAAAAAATCTGTTATTCTATGCTTAATGTTTATATATTCTATTCGGCCAACGATCCAAAAAGTAAATGTTCTTTGGTGTCTTGTCTTGAATTTGCGTTTAAGTAAAAACCGATTCATAGGTTAAAATATCTGAATATCATGATACTAAAAGCATCATGATATTCCAATAAAATACATATTGCAATCAATAAAGCGACACCTATTGTCAGCAGCTGGTAGCTGTAAAGGTAACTCTTGATTGGAGAAAAATCTCAGTATAGAGTACTAATAAAACCGACCTCAAAAGTTCGCGGAATTACATCTATTTGCCAAGTTTTATAGAAATCGGTTGCCGGAAAGTGCGCGAAACCGGATACATCCCGTGGTTTGTCACCATTAGAGGTGGAGTATTTTCTTTAAATTTAAATGGGACCAATACTGAGGTACCCTCTTTCCAATAAAACAAAGGATTAACTTAATTTGGTTCACAAATATAGGAGTATAGACTAACACACGTTCAAAAAAATACAGGAGAATTGAGAACCTCCACCATTTTTCTTGAAGTTTGTTAAAACGTTACGTGAAAATAGAGGGTCACTTGGTATCGTACAAAAAAAAATATCATTTACCAGTTATCACACGATGCAAAATCCAATTTGGTCAAACGAAAAATACAAATCGTGTTTTCTCAGCGTTCGATAAAAGTCGTTTTTCTGTATCAATTTAATTTCCTACGTACCTATTTTGTACGTTAATACCTACAAAAGTGAACTATATCTAAACTATCGCATACGATCTGATAACACGCGATAAGGTATCGCAATCGTATTACTTTTATGATGTTAGCTGGTGCCAAGATACGAAAATTCCTGTAAAATGCATTTTCTTTATTACTCTATCTGTAAATACGTCTTATTTCTGAGCACGTGTCTCTGTTATATGTTGAGGATCTGATTCCTGATTTTGATTCTAATCTGAATTGATCCGACCGGGCAGTCTCGAAATCAGATGGGTTTCCGAGCGAGAAGATGAACCTGATTCCTACTATATCTTTCTAATTTGTATGTTGAATCAACTATTGTTCTAATTAGAAATGTTAAAAGTTAGTGTCAGTTGTGAATCGCGATTATGCTCCTCGACTCGGAAAAGACGCAGTTTCCGATCGAGGGAGGCAATCAAAATCAAGCTGCTGGACCGTGTGTCCTCCATTTTTTGTCTCTGTCTATGCCTTATGAGGGACTCCCGGGCGGTAGTCCCGTATACCCTCTAAAACCCAGCGGTTAACTCCATCGCCATAGAGAGACGCCCCAAGATCTGCTTGCGCATGCTACTGGGAACCGTGTGTCTTCTTTGTCGTAACTAGCGTATTTTTTTTAATATACTTCATATTGACGTGACGAACAAGAGCGCTTCCTGGTAAGCTACACGCCTGTCCATAACAGTTGCAGTGCCATTCAGAGATTTAAATTGCAAACAACGCCCGAGGCATAACTTGACAAGTCCCATGTGCCTGTAATTTCACCAGCACCCTTAACCCTTCAAAACCGGAACGCAGTGATGCTCGCATTACTACTTGGCGGCAAAAATAGAGAAGGTATTTGCATTATACAGGATTATGTGTAAAATATAAACAACCTCTCAGGACTATATTACTAAATTACTAACATTATTAACAACAACTTTTCTTCCACGACTTTTAATAATTATTGAAATAGATCGCTCTGAACGGTAACAACTCTGTGCAGGATGGGGATGGGAGTCGTCGAGTACGCCTGCACGTTTGAACTTATTCTACCAAATATAGATCTAAAAAGTGTCAGCAAAAAAAACTTAAAAGTTTATCTCTGATAAATTTATTGTGTTGTATAAAAAGTCGTGGAACAAAACTCGTTGTTTATGAATTATGATGTTAGTAATACAGTCCTGTCAGGTTATTACTGTTTTAAAAATAACCCTATATAATATAAAAAATAAGAACTGCCTATGTGGTCTAACGTTTACCATGATTGTCAGCCACGCAGAGGTCCCGGGTTCGATTCGAATATTTGTATGACCTTCATTTAATTCTCTCGTGAGTTTGGGTATAATTTGTGGTTGTTTATATGCGTGTCCATGACACCCGTGACACAGGGTTTCCATAGTGCGGGGGCTATCAATGCGTGCGTCATTATTAATTTAATGGAAATTACAGCTGGATAATTTGGAAAATGTCATAACATATTTAATCTGCATTTCGGTAACTTTCGAGATATTGGCATATTTTATTGTCACATGAAAAAAAATCTCAATTACGCTTGCTTAACGAACTTGCTAACTAAATAAGGCATTTTAAAATTTGTTTACATAGATAGATATGCTCGATATAACTTTTATTGCTCACACACATGAATAAAAACAAGGCGGCCTTATCGCTAAGAGCGATCTCTTCCAAACAACGTTCCAGATATAGGAAAGCTAATCATAGCGGAATACGTACTGTGCCAATAGCAAAATTTGATTAGTATACAAAATAAAATTTAATCCCCTTACTGTAAGGTTTGTAAGGTAAGTATACAGTCAAGAGAAAAAGAAGTTTTGAAATCAAAGTTAATACAGTTATATAAGTTAGTACAGTTAATGTTGTTCAATTCTAATAAACTAAATGAAATATAGGACAACCCTCAAATACATTCTCTTGTTGACTGTACCACTCACAAACCAAACATAAACTGTGAGTTCCAGGGTATCAGGTTGAAATAAAATATTTATATTTATTCTTGATCCCCTGCATTGGGGATCCGGTGGGAGTAGAAAATAATATACATTAGATATGGGAATTATGTTATTGTACGAAGAGAATTAACGAATAAAAAAAATTGTTATTAATTTTTATTGCAATTAATTTGTTTTTTCATCATATCAGCAAGAACCATATTGTTTATGGACGTAGACAAAGATGAGAGATAATTCAGGCTATCAGAGCAAAAGTGCTTTAACCTCCTTTTTTTTCTACAATATGAGTTAAAATGATACTAAACGTATATAATTATTTTATATTTAGATGCTATTTTCATGTATAAAATATGTAATAATACAATTTTTAATATACGTGAAAATAGCACCCAAATATAAAGTAATTACGTGCTTTACTATAATATCAAGTAATATTGCAGAAGTACCTAAAATTTAATGTGGGTTACACCACTTTTGCGCTCAGCCAGCCAAATTATTCATTTATGTAAATACAAGAAAAAACTAAAAACTGCCTCCGTGGCCGAACGGTTAGGTTAGCAGAGGTCCCAGTTTCGATTCCCGGGTCGGGAGAAATATTTGTACGGCCTACGTTTTCTCTCGAGTTTGGGTGTAATTTGTGGTTGTCTATGTGTGTGTGTGTCCATGACACCCGCGACATAGTGTTTCTCTAGTGCGGGGCTGCGAGTGTGTGTGTTATTAGTATTAGTAAAGAGGAAATTACATTTCGAATCAGCAAAACTCTTAAAACTAAAAAGTAAAAGTAAGAACTGAAAAATTTGCTAGAGAAACAATCAAAGACTTCATATGTAGCAACATTTGTTTAACCGACGATATGTTACACCACAAACGATGTTACTCCGCCTTGTCTTTGGTAATAGTTTTAATATCGGTGTATTTACCAATTCAGGTCGTTCTAATACGGCTCAGTCAGGATTTAGAGACTGAATTAAAACCACACGAGTGACTGGGAGATACGGCGCGGATTCGGGGTGATGCGAGGCGTTGTTTTCAAACACTTGCAAGACAATAGATGTATTGTTTACAGAACACGCCGTCAGCGCTGCGGACAGGGTTGTCAACATCAACTTTTAAATCTTTCTTATTATCTTCAAATTCAATATCTGACATTTATATAGGATTCAGTATTCAGAGCTCCCTGTGATAGAGTCCAGGGCAGGACATACTGCCTTCTTACCTATTTCTGCCGCCAAGCCGTAATGTGAGCATTACTGCGTTCCTGTTTTGAAGGTTAAAGGTGACGGGCGCAGTGGCACTGCCCTTCAGATCTTTCCGATTTAAAACTCCACTGCGACTGTTATGGACAAGCGTGTCGCTTACCACCAGGCGCACGATTTGTTCGTTCCATCACTTGGTATTAATAACATCAGTATAAAAACCGACCTCAAAAGTGCATGGACTTTTGAGGTCGGTTTTTGTTTTTTTACATCTATTTGCCAAGTTTTATTGAAATCGGTTACCGGAAAGTGCGCGAAACCGGATTCATCTCCTGGTTTGCCACTTTTAGAGGTGGAATATTTACTTCAAATTTAAAACAAAAAAGAATAATCAAAATCGGTTCACAATTGAAATCTGAAGTCGGTTAAAAAATATTGGAAATGAAACTACTATTTCCGGGTCCAAGTCCCTTATATTTTGTTTCTTTTTCATACAAACCAATGTTTCAGATCCTTTACAGGGCCTTTGGTCACGGTTGATTCATAACCATGGGATGTGTAAAGGGTTCGAAACATTGTTTTTTTTTTTTTGTAAAACAAATATACCTACGCGATTTAGACCCGAAAAACAATTACATTTCCATTGTATAAAAATCGCGAAAGCCTAAGTACTCCTCAGCTAGGATTTTGACTGGTTTACTATCTCAGAACACAAACAGAAGGTTTCGTTTCATGAATAAGTTACTTGACTCTAAAAGTGTACTCGAATTTGTACAACTTGAAGGGGTTCTAATAGGATTTTTTAAAATTTAATAAACATAATTCACTAAACTCTAGTATGCGCTTAACTTATCACGTGTGTCCGTAACGATTTTTGTAAAAAAAAAAAATAATTTTTATTCGTAATTTGTTTATGGTTCGTGGACGCGTCAGGGCTCAATTATAATAATATCTAATTACAATTAACGTAATTTTGCTTTAAGAACTGCTTTGATATTTCCTGACCTTAACAAATTAAACAATTTATGTTTTTGTTTGTGCTCTCTCATGGTCTATTTATATACTTTTTTATATATCTACTGCAAACAAACTTAGTACAATGTCTGGTATATAATATCCTTTCACTTGAAGGACCAGAACCAACACAAAAGAAATTATTTTCAAATTACATCGAGAATCTAACCCTAAATGTTTCCATATAGTAGGTACTTGTGCCTTGATTGGTGACGAGTACTGTGATAATCGTTTAATGTGCTGTGACAACCCTATATACTCCTTGCTCAGATCGAGACATCAAAATGTTCTCTTCAGCAGTTTATTCAGATCTCAAGATATCGATTGAATCGATTTGATGACCAAAAATTTTCCTGAAAAGAGCAGGAAGATTCGCAAAGCATTGACTCATTGGTGAAATAATGACGATTAATTATTACGTGGAATCTGAAACGTGACTTTTTTGTTAACCGACTTCAAAAAAGAGGAGAAGGTTATACGTTCGGCTGTATGTATGTTTTCAGATATCTTCGTCAATTGTGGACCGATTTTGAAAATTCTTTTTTTGTTAGAAATTGTGCACTTTCTTGGTGGTCCCACTCTCACCAAGTCAGAATCTGATGAGGGGATCCTATGAAAAACGAAGGAAATCCTCAAATTTTATAGGCATGTCCGTGTTTTCACCAATTTCTCCATCAAATGTGGACCGATTTTGAAAATTTTTCTTTTGTTTGAAAGGGTATGCTCTCGAGGTAGTCCTTAATGCTGTTCTGGGTTCGTTTCGGCTATAATAAATTACAAATTATTTTCCGCAAATAAAAATCGACTTTTCACTTGACACAATACGTGTAATGAACAAATCATCGACACCATGACAACCAGAAAAGAAAATATAAAATGTATAAAGGAATCCGTAACAGTTCCATTGTCATCGAGAAGTCAGAATCTGTTGATGGGATCCCATGGAAATCGAAAAACGTCGATAAGCAAACTTTCAAAGTCGGCTTTCTTTTTCAATGAAAAGGCTACAATTATTCTATGTAGGTACGTTAAGTACTAAATTTTTGATTGATGGCATACACTATAACACTTGCCACCGTGGTGAAAGTACTTGCCCATAGGTGTAAGTTCTTTTCAGGCACCCGTATGTGATTAATTGATTTTGGCTAATCTGAACTGCGTATGTTTATTTTTTTTTCAAGCCAACCATGCGATCCCTAAATAATCCGAAGCATTGGTTTGTTTGGCTAAAAAAGACAAATATTCGCGATTTAAATCCGAAAAATAGTAACATTTCCAACGTGTAGCAATCGGGAAAGCCTAACAATCTTTTGAAAAGAACTGGTCATACTTGGTTTTTTATCGTTGCTTTTTCAAACCTTTAGCAGCAGTAGAACACCTTTTGAAAAGTTCGGCCAGGGAAGTACTTCTACCTGACCTATTCTGCGTCAAGCGGTAATGTTAGCATTACTGCGTTTTAGTTTTTAATCTTAAGGGTGCTGGTGATTTTATAGATCTGTGAATGACACTGTAACTGCTATGGACTGGCGTGTTGCTTACCACCGCTCAT
Organism: Hyposmocoma kahamanoa; assembly: GCF_003589595.1. NCBI lineage: Eukaryota > Metazoa > Arthropoda > Insecta > Lepidoptera > Cosmopterigidae > Hyposmocoma > Hyposmocoma kahamanoa. Next base: position 4,005,294 of record NW_020653391.1, on the reverse strand, counting down.
GCGACTTGTTCGTCCCATCTCTAAGTTTTTTTTATAACACCAAGTGACGGAATGAACTAGTCGTGCGCCTGGTGGTAAACGTTTGCGTCCCATTTGCAGTGTCACTCAGAACTTTAATTCGCAAAGTCCCATGTGCCCGTAATATCACCAGCACCCTAACCTTTCCAAACATGCTCACAGTACTGCTTGGCGGAGCAGAAATAGGTAAGGTGGCAGTACTTTCCTGGACGAACTCTTTTACAACGAGTTCTACTGCTACTATATATATATATATATATATTACATATCATATACTACATATAATAAAAGAAAGTGTTCTTATCACACATCTTCCTAAAGTTACGAGAACCTTCTCGGACGCGCAGGTGTCATGTAATGTTTCCATTTACCGTTGAAGCTAGTAATAATTAGTAAACTGAACATGATTTGAAAATGACTCAGTGGTGCAAACCTTTCAGGTGGGAACCTAACAGCCAACATAGGATATGAAACTATTTTTTTGGATCTAAATTGTGTATATTTGTTTATTCCAACCGACCAAAGTTTAACCCTTTACAGTTCCCATGATCACGGCTGATTGACCATGAGACCTGGAAATGGCCCGAAACGATGGTTTGTTTGGTTGAAAAAAATAAATATCCGAAAAAATTGTTCCCTTTCCTATTTTTTTTATGATACCAAGTGACATCGTGCGCCTGGTGGTAAACGACAAGCCTGTCCATAACAGTTCCAGTGTCTCTCAGAGGTTTAAATCACAAAGACCTGAGGAGCACTGCCATTGCGCCCGTCACCCTAGGATATAAGTTGACAAGTCCCATGCGCCTGGAATTTCACCAGCACCCTTGCTTACCCTGCATTCCGGAACGCAGAAAGCTTACATTACAGGACTTCCCTGGACGAAATCTTTCACTAGGAGCTCTAGTTACTGGCAGTGCGCAACAATCATGAAAACTTAAGAATTCAAAACCCACATAGGACGCAAATGATCTTCTAACTAGGCAATTGAAAATGTACATTGTACATAATATTATGCATGACCTCAGTCAACGCGATGCAAAGCAATTGTGGAATTTCTAACAGAAACATTTATTTTGTTTAGATTAATCAAATGATCTCTCGCTCGATTGTGTTTGTGATTATAATAATATTTGCTTGTTTCTGTGTTAAAAAAATAACAATTATGTTTACGTTGAGAACTGGAAAGAAATAATGACGGAATTGTGTTTACCTGTTCGCGTTAGAAAAGTTATGCGCGGTGTCGTCATTTTGTAAATTCTATACAATATCGGAATAATTGGATACATTATTTTATTGTAGGGGTTACGTATTATTTTTATTGCTTTATTGTGAACGAGAGGTAGTGAAGTGATGTGTTTGTGGACTAAACGTGTTTAAGGTTTGTTTTCATCTGTTACTTTTGTGTTCTTTCGTTTACGGGCTATGGCAGAATATTAGCGAGGGCAATGCACTTCATAGGCTCCTGTAGCTCAGTCATAGACATATTTGACACGTGTCTCTATTATCAATTTGCATTTTCTTTAGTGCGTTGCATATCTTATAAAGTAAATTTGATTTTTAATCGACTTCAAAAAAGGAAGAGGTTTTACGCGATTACTCCGACATTTTAAACCAATTTCGAAGATTCTTTTTTGTTAGAAAGGAGGTTAGTGATCCCATTCAAATTTGAAGAAAATATTCCACCTCGAAGGGTGGCAAATCAGGGAATGAATCCGGTTTATGGGACTTCACCCACTTCCCGTTAACCGATTTGAATAAAACTTGTCAAATAGGTGTAATTTCACAAACCTTTGAGGTTGGTTTTTGTATGAAAAAGTTATATTTTTTACATGTGTCAGCCTTCCTTATCTTATTTTCACCCAAAAAGGTCGATTTTTTAATCTAATAAACCTATTTATTATATTTATAATATAAACTAGAATGTTGGAGATTATACCCAGCAGAGATGTCTGTCAATTGATTTTTTTGATAGCTTCAATGGTAAAGGGAAACATCACAAAACACATGCACGTCTGAGAACGTTCTCGTAACTTTAGGAAGATGTAGGAAATGAAACTATTTTTCCGGATTTATATCGTGTATATATTCGTTTTTTCAAATTAACCGACGTTTCGGGCCCTTTACAGGTCCCATGGTCACGGTTGACTGAGGTGGTACAGTCTTCAATCAGTTATGTCTAATATTGATGCAAACCACCCTATTTTTTCACTATAGTTACAATAGTTATTAATTAAATACCTTATTTTTAATTTTACAAAGAAAACATTCCAATTTACGCTACATTAAGTTTTACCAATTATATAAATAAATTATATAAACAAATATACGCGATTTAAATCCGGAAAAATAGTTTCATTTCCTATGTGTAACAATCGCGAAAACCTAAGAACTCGATGTTTAGGAAGATGTGTGAATAAGAACACTTTCATGATGTATATACATATACATATATATGTGTATATATACGAATAATAGAAATAATCACTGCCTCCTTACCTATTTCTGCCACCAAGTAGTAATGTCAGCATTACTGCGTTTCGGTCTGGATAGGCGACGGTGCTGGTGAAATTACAGGTACATGGGACTTGTCAACCTATGTCTTAGGGTGACGGGCAACAGTGGCAGGGTGCCTTTGATCTTTGTGATTAAAAGCTCTAAATGGCACTGCAACTGTCGTTTACCAGGCGCACGATGTTTTCGTCCCGTCATTTGATGTTATAAAAAAAGATACAGTTTATATTATTTATATATCAATCTAGTTTAATTCTATAAGCAACATTACCATTTGCACGTTTTATTATTATCCCCGTCAATTTTACCATAACTCGCATCTGTGGTGTAATAAGACCCCATGTGCAAAATCACAAGTTTTCCGGAGAGAGGTTTGAACATTCCAGAAACGAAGTTAGTCGATGATATACTTAAATAGAGGAGTTGTATAATTTCACATACACATAATATAGTTCATGTAGTCTGTGGTGTTCTTATGACCTTCTTGTGTCCACTTCGGCTCAATACCATGGGTAGGATATATTACTAGGAATTTTAGGCAATATCATATACATACGTAACTAAGGTAATATTCTGAGTAAAATTACTAATTAATAACATAACAATTATACATATATGGCTTTAGTTTTAAATGGAACGTTTTTGTCCATTCTATTAATACCTTTATGCAAAGTGGACTCAAATATGACTATATAAAGCCGACGTTTTACTAGGAAAAAACCATCAGGTCTTTATACATGGAATTTGAAAAATCCCGACCTGGTGTCAGTTGTCGTTTAGCGTGAACGATGCATCGCAGGAAACAGGGTAAGACGATATTGTGATTAAGTGATCGGTAATGCTGAAATAGGAGGTCTATTGCACCTTTATAGATCGGAATCCATTGGCTAGGTGTTGCAAATGTATGGGATTCACAAGCTTTTGTTTCAACGATAACTTCTCGATGGTCCGATGACACTTAACATCAACTGTAGTCAGTTTTCTGGAATAATTTTATGTTGTTTGAAACAACTAACCTCGCTTATGCGCGGGTCACAGCGCTAACGAAGCTAAGCTAACTTAGTTCACGTAGCCAGGGCATCTTTTCATACTAACGGAGCAAAATTTTATTTTTTTTTACGTGGGGAAATTCTCCTAGGATACCTCTCCGCCGCAGGGGCAGCGGAAAGATTATTTCTAAGACTTCTACCGGCTAAAACCCCACGGTGGCCTTCTCGGATGCTCTAGTGGGACGGATCCTGGATCGACATAGCACACCGGAACCCCTCAACACCTAGGAGAAGCTACGTCCTCCCCCTCCCCTCCTCATGGCGAAGCGGGTCACACCGCCCCGTCAAAGCTAAGCTAACTTAGCTCACGTATCCGGGGCATCTTTTCATATTTCGGTTCACACCGCGTACTAAGCTAACTAAACTAACCCAACGAACCCGCTAGCTGTGTAAAATATGTCCGCCTTTCTGCCGCCCTTCACCCCTACACGTGTCCATAGTCACTACTTATTACGTATTTTCATAGCTTAGCTTTGCATGCAACTATGTGAGCTAAGCGAGCTTAGTTAGCTTAACTAGCTTAGTCATAGGCATGTTCATAACAGTTGCAGTGACACTCGGAGCGTCGGACCTGGGGGTCTACTCCTGTTCTTTGTCCGGCATCCATCCGAAACAATGACTGTCAAAGAGGGAATCTGCCACTGCGCTCGTTACCCTGAAACATAAGTTACCAAGCCAAATAATGAAATTCTCTTGGACGCATTTGCTATACCTTCCAAAAATTAAGAAGACTTACAGATCTCACTTAAAAATAAATCATTAGTAAATCATCATGATATTCAATAAATAAATATGGCAAAAAGACTTAAGTTTATGGTAAAATATGAAAACAAATTCGAATTGCACTGATACGTAAACAATTTTTTTTTTATTTTTTTTTTTATATTATTAAGTGACGGGACTAACAAGTCGTGCGCGTGATGATAAGCGCGCCCATAACGGTTGCACTCGAGAGCTTTAAATTGCAAAGACCTGAGGGGCACTGCCACTTTCGTCCGTCACCCTGAGACATAAGTTGACAAGTCCCATGTGCCTGTAATTTCACCAGCACCCTTACTTACCCTTCAAAACTGGAACGTAGTAGTGCTCACATTACTGCTTGGCGGCAGAAATAGGTAAGATGGCAGTATTTCTCTGGACTAACTCTTTCACGAGGAATTCCGTTATACCATAGAGGTGGACGCATATAACAATGTTGTTTCCTTGTTATTGTGATATTATACATCAACGCAGACTTTGAAATGTATATCGTATTGAATATTGTATATTTTTGTTAGGATTAACATTGTTCTTAATATGACGTCCTCTACAGACACAGACTAGTTCTACAGATCATATTAAAAAACCGGAATTTTTCAGAATTTACTTGAGATTAAAAAATACCCGGCAATTTTGGGAAATTTAAAAAAAAAACGGTATTGTTCAATTGTTTTTCTTCAAAACTTAAGTGACTAATCAATAGTAATAACATGGCACAAAATACCGTAATAATGAGTAATGTTAAATTTAAAGGAAAGCTGCGCGGGCGCCTGCACCCGACACCGTTCTGCGAACTGTAGCGCCACCGTGTGGGAACCATTGTTTTCTGATTTCACCTCTGATCTGTAATATCCATGTGTTAAGTACTTGAGTATTTAGTAATATTCTAGAACGATTTAAGTCTAGAATGAACATTCCCAAAGATAGTTACATGAAGCTGGATTGTTATATCCTTTCAAACGGTGAGACAAACCTGTTAGAGCACACGCTGCGGGATTGGTGACGACGTCCTTAAGCGCACAGGTCAACTTAAATTGGTACTTGAATTAATTTGTTGATTCAACCAGTATACAGATAGCCTGCGTGCGAATTCCGGTTCATGCAGCACTCAGTTTCATTCAGCACGTATGCTCGAGAACGAATTATCAACAGAAATTAACAATATTGAAATTAGCATACACAGAATTATGCCCAGTACTTTCGCATTCAACTTATTAGACACAGTGAATAGACGGGTACTATCAACGAAGTTAAAGCCTTCCCAATCCCAAAACAATTTTAATCTTCTGTAGTTATTCATTAAACTATTACCACTAATTATAGTTTTCTTAACACGGTATAATTTTCACGATATTTTGGAACGGTTACACATACCACGGTTACGGGTTGATTGGCCAGTAGCAGAGTTATGACATCAAAAGTGACATTATACAGAGTAGCGATGTACGATTTTTTGCTTTGAATAGATTTTTTGGATCGTAATGGATCATACGCCTCTGAATCGATCCACGGATTGGATCTTATAGTTTTGAATCGATTTCATAAAAGTCGTTTAAAAATTTGTTGTAATACATAAAACGCCTTTGTTAAATGATTTAATGGCCATATTCATTTTTTTTTTTGCTTTTCACTGATACCAATCCTTTATATCTAACTAAACTTTTCAATAATAATGTAACGTTACTTACTTAATGTCCAAAATATGGCCCTCCTTCTTATTTTCCGTTTCTGTACTTGACGAAATCATTAAATGAGACTTTTGTTTAAATTACGAATACGCTCTAAATAATTCGATTGGCCTTAATTTTGAATCGATTCGCTTAAAAATCGCATGAAATGAATATATTCAAAAAAATCGCTAGATCGTGTACAATTGAATCGACCTTCATAAAAATGGAATCGTAATGTGCATCCCTATTACAGAGGGCAGTTCACTATCTTTTCTATCAGCAATTCCGGAACAGAAAAGTTTGATTGCAACATTTTGATGCTTTATTTATTGCAATCAGCTTTGAAGCCGGTCGGCTTCAAATGTTTCTCCCAAAACATTATAACAACGATATAGAAGTACTATTGTGTTTTGATGTATTAAATCACATAAGTCGTCTTTGATATAAACCTTACAAAGTGCCATCTGGCGAGTGTCGTGTTGTTAGGCTTCAACCCTATTTATCGTTCGTATTGTTTTTGCGATGCTAACAGTGAAATATTTTTTTCCAGTATGATGGATTCTGGAGGAGCAGGGATAGCGGAGTCACCCCCCACATACCACCGAAGCTACGAACAATACGTTCAAGGAGGTGTTGAGAACAGTACAGACTCCGTTCAAGAACAAACCAGCCCAGAACTTGTAGTCTGGTCGACTCTACCTTACGGCATAGACTATAGAGCTCAATATGACTACCGAAGTCCTTATGACACGGCAAGGGATTATGGTTCTCAGCAGTTTGCTAGAGCGCCTTTTACTACGAAGATGGGACAAGCGAAAGCTTTGAAGGAAGCCAGGATACGAAGACCCATGAATGCGTTTATGGTGTGGGCGAAAGTGGAGCGAAAGAAGCTGGCTGATGAAAATCCGGATCTACATAATGCAGATTTGAGTAAAATGCTAGGTAAGTTCGACTATATTACTTCATATGTACACTTTGAAACGTTTATTTTGATACGATACTGTTATACTATATTATAATAGCAGGTAGATACTTACAAAAAGTAAGAAAGTTTATAAATAGAAAATTTCTTCGAGGGCCGTAACCTGGGGCATCGTGCCCAGAAGGCTGGCAACATTTCCCCTTTGAATTGCTAAACTAATTCTTTGGAGGCAATAACTGCCCACCTTGTGGTCACCAGAAGCTTCTACGTGGTGATCCGAAAGATCGTTCGCTAGAAGTTTCGCCTGTGGCCCCCAGGGACCCAGGGTTTCAACTGCAAAAGGCACAAAGCTGTAGCACTAGGCAAGGTTGGCGTATTTAAGCCTTTTGCAACTGCAAAATGTTCCCGACCGCTCTGGCCACAGATCCAGCGCCGCTCACGCTTGCAAGGACATGTGAGGGGGCTGCAGTGTCCACACATATTTTTAGTTTGTAAATAAGTTCTTTTTTATTTGAGAGTATTAAAAAAAATCTTAGTTGTAATTCACGATGTAACAAATTTTCAAAACAATTCTGTGTCTGATTTGACAGTGTTGGTCTTTGTTGAAATGACCAGCATATATGTAGAAGCTATGCCTCTAAACTTCGCTTTTGTGGCAGGAAAATAAAGATTTTTTCGTGGTTCTATGTTAGAACTAATTAGAAAATAATGTTGATAACAGATCACAGACACAAAAATCCTGTTACATGTTATTGGTATAAGTAGTTATTCAAAGCACCTAAATCTCACCGTGTGTATTCGTAATGCAGCATCGAAGACGTGTCGTGCCGGTTCGTTTCCGCAATCGATTCGCCCATGACGTTTGCATCCGAAAATCCCGTTCTTCTTCCATGCAAAATTCGAGAGGAAAACACGAAAATGAGATTCGTTTGCGAAAGAGCTTGTGTCTAAAGATAGCGATCGGAAGAAATACTTTTTTTGTCAGTGCATTTCATTTAACCTGTCTTAAATTTTCGTTCACGTATGGCAATAACTTATTTCTCTGTTAATCAATAAAAGAAAATTTGTGGCAAGTCGATGACGGTCTCCGTGATCGAGTGGCTTGCACATCGGGTTTCATGGTGTCGCCATCTTTGAGGTCCCAGGTCCGAACCCCGGACGGGTCAGTGTACAAAAGTTTTATATATCTCGGGTCTGGGTGTTTGTGGTAGCGTCGTTGTTTTTCGATTTCCATAACACAAGTGTTTTAGTTACTTACTTTGGGATCAGAACAACGTATGTGATGTTATCAAATATATAGTTATGATTTATTCGATGTGTTTCTTAATATAAAGATGGTTGACAAAAAGCATTTACAGACAAACTACACTGTACAGTCAGAAGTCTATACCTTTGACTCATCGCTCAAATGGATCCTAATACTTTGAATGCTTTTTATGCTGGTGTGGTGACTTTGATAAGGGAATTACCATTTCGAAATGACTTAGAGTGTGGTACGTGACTAAGAGATATATTTTCACTGGTTTTTAGCTTTAACGTGTATAGAAAACCAGTATTTTTAGAATGTTTCGATTACTCCAATAAAACGTTGCTTCCAAAATTCAGGTACGTGGGTCAGTTGGTAGGATCCGCGTGACTCAGCAAAAAATATTAATCTCTTTTACATGATTTGTAATTCAAATGTCAAAAACAACTGAGTCAAAACACAAAGTAGACGTAGAGTTTTTATGTCGTGTTTTCGTTTTTTTTCTAGGACAACGCTCTTTTCTATAATGCTACATGTGACCATATGACATAATTGTTTTTATTACCGGAAGGTATAGAAATAATACAACCTACACGAAACAAATCATGTATATTTGTAATTTATAACTTTCATATTTAAGCATAAAAACGTTATCGACTGCATTTCGTTTGTAGAATCTTTAAAGTTCTTAAAAGAAATATACATGCGAAATATAGATGATTAAACGTTCGTGCTTATTCATTACATGATTGTAATAATAATTATTATTACTTATAATAACAAGCGACGCGACGAATAAGTCGTGCGCCTGGTAGTAAGCGACACGCCTATCCATAACAGTTGCAGCGCCACTTCGAGCTTTAAATCGCAAAGATCTGAGACTGAGGCACTGCCACTACGCCAGTCACCCTGAGATTTAAGTTAACAAGTCCCATATGCCTGTAATTTAAGCGTTACGCTTTCACATTTATATGGCGAACGGTTATGAAGTGGAATTCCCTGCCTGCAGACTTGTTCCCTGAACGTTATAACGGACGAAGATGGAGCATGCACACCTATATAATGCCTATTCAGGCATTAATTAGATGTGCATGCTCCATCGTCGACCTCATCGTCACTTTCCATCAGGTGAGATGGATGTCAAATGCGCACTTACATTTTATAAAAAAAAAAATTTCCCAGCATCTTTACCCTTCAAAACCGAAACACAATAATGCTGACATTACTGCTTGGCGACAAAAATCGATAATGTCGCAGTATTTCCCCGAAAGAACTCTTTCACAAGGAGCTCTACTGCTACTCAATTATTAATTAATAATTAGTTACAGGTTCGTCACCACCAAATTCTTAATTCTTTTAAATTATATCTATACCCAACCAAGTAGCGGTAAGGGTTATTGTGAAAGAGTTCATCTAGTACCTTATCTATTCCTGCCGCCAAGCAGTAATGTGAGCATTACTGCGTTCCGGTTTTGAAGGGTAAGAGTACTGGTGAAATTACAGGCATATGGACTTGTCAACTGTATATCTCGGGGTAACGTACGCAGTGGCAGTGCCCCTCAGACTGCAATTGCTATGCGGACAGTCATTTAACATCAGGCGCATGACTAGTCTGTCCCATCATTTATAATGATAAAAAAAAAACAATTATCTCGTTTTAAAGGTGCAAAACATTACACATTTAAAATTTATAAAGTACATTTTAAATTCATAATGTGTTGAACGAGTCCACAAACTGACTTGTTTACCCTAATGATGTTTTATTGCCATTAACGCTTAATTGTCTCTTTAAGTTTTAATAAAAACTTGAAGTTTTAAGTTGAAGTCACTAATTTATGAATTAAGTTGTCGACGTTAAGTTCTACTTTTTTGTAGTGAGTAACTTGTTCACTATATTTGGGAATATATACGACTTGTGTTGTATCACTTCCATATACAAGAGAGTAAATTGAACGACTTTTTTCCAAAAACGTAATAAAAAACTATCTATAAAAGTTTGTTGAATATCGGGATGTTTCATAAATAAATAATATAGTCTTAATTACAAGTTAAAAAAAACTTCGAAAGTTCGTAGAGTTATTAACAGGCATGTGCGTGAAACCGGATTCATCCTTTAGTTTGCCACACTTAGAGCTGGATTTTTTTTTTTTCAAATTTAAATGGAACCAATATTGAGGTACCCTCTTTACAATAAAAAAATAATCATCAAAATCGGTTCACAACTACCGGTGCATTCGAGTAACATACATAAAAAAAACAATCAAATTAAGAATTTCCTTCTTTTTTGAAGCCCATTGATTAGACAACATCATATACGTTGCTCTGATCCCAAAGTAACTAGAGCACTAGTGTAATGGAAATCGGAAACAACTATGTTGCCACAAACACCCAGACTCGAGACAATATAGAAAAGTTACTTATTACATTGTCCCGGCCGGGGATCGAACCCGGGATCTCAGGTGACGGACCGGTTTTCAGGTGACGACACCATGAAAACCTGTGTTCAAGTCACTCGACCACGGAGGTGGTGTAATGTTTTATTGTCATGACATTTAATTATTTTTTGTGAAATTACGATCCTGTATCTGATCCTGTCGAGTAAAATCCTGATCAGGTAGTCTACAGGAGTAAAGGGAGTTCTTCGTCCCAAATCTGTCCGAAACAAATAATTAACACTCCACCAGATAAAAAGACGAATGATGCGATGAAGCTTCGTAACTGACATTGCCTTTAGACTTGGTCGATTATTACTTATTTGAGTGTAATTTTTTCGGGCGGGGAACGGGAATAGACTGATATAATGATGAAATAGACCCCTGACACGGTATGCTGAAGGCGCTGGTTCGACTCCAGCCGGATCGAAGGAATTTTACTTAATGTACGATCTTTGTATTAGTAATTATAAAAAAAATATCTAGTTTCCATTTTGCGCTACCACGTCAGATTGGAAAATATATAACGTGTCCTAGAAACCAAGCCAATTACTTGGTCCCAAAATGGGGATTTTTTTCCCATGAACTATGGACACCATAATCTAGAAAAGTTCGTTTCGCAAATTGATATTATCGGGAATCGAATCAGATACCTATGCACATAACAGAGCCACTTATATAGTCTAAAAAAGTCATTTTATAGGGCCATATTTTATGGAACAGCCAGTATAATTATATAAATTTAAAACTGCAAATGAGGTCCATATTCAACGGTGGCGCGATTTTACCTTTAGTGGTTAATACCGAGCTGTCCACTGTCCAGCAATATGATTTATTTAAGTTGACATAGCAGTAATTTGTCGTATCTTTGTCGACCTTTAACTTTCTCCGACTCAGAAGTCTGTACTTGTACATACTCGTACAGAAATTGTAATATAACCACGTATAGTTGAGCACGAAAGTTTTAAACTAAAACATAATTACTATCATTCCTTTTATGGACCTTGAATTAGGGTACATTAGGAAACAAAATTCTTTTATTTTGAAAGGTTCTTTTGGGAATAAAAGAGCTGGACTAAAATAATTTCCATTAATTAAAATAAACTACAAGTGATTCGCTGTATATTGGACTTGAACGTTACCATTAATTATAACGAAATAATGCTATAAGCACTTGAATTTAATATACACAATTAAGTGACGTCAAACCATTCGACAGTATTTCGAATGTTTTTATTCTTTACATGCTTACATTGCTTAAAAAAAAGCGATGTTCAAACGACAGAATTTCTAAAACCATTAATAATATTGATATTTTGGATATAAGTACCATACTTACCTTGCATGCCATTCATACTTAAGACTTATTAGTATAAAAATAAGTCGCATAAGCCGTTATGTTTTTTATACAATAATCATGAATACTTGTCTACCGAACAGTACTTTCATAGAACAGATAGCCGAGTCATTACTCGCGGTGTGGGTGGCGCGATGTTATCACCGCTAATGAAATAAAACTCTCATAAAAAATAGATGCAGAGCCTTAATAAGATATATCGAAACTCTTTAGTTGGATCTTATAATAATCTAAATAATAGGGGTTAAAGTATGAAATTGCCGATTTGTACTGAAAATCTAAATTGTTTATTTTTTAAATTTTTAACAAATTTATTTAATCAAAATAGTTGCCATTATTATCTATACATTGCTGCCATCTAATGGGAAGGTTATTAATGCCTTTGCGATAGAACTCCGACGATCTAGACTGCACAAACTGTGTGAAAGCATTTTGTACTGCCTCCTGGGAAGAAAACTTCTTGTCACGTAGATAATTGTCCAAATCACGAAAAAAATGGTAGTCCGTTGGAGCAAGGTCTGGTGAATACGGAGGATGACGAATGGTTTCTAACTGCAGTTCCTGAAGGGTCAAAATGGTTTCTCGTGCTGTGTGAGGTCTCGCGTTGTCGTGGAGCAATAATGGTGAAGATCGATTCATGAGTCAGGGCTGTTTTACTGCTAGTTTTGTCAACATGGTTCGGAGTTCGGCACAATAGACATCTGCCGTTATTGCTTGACCAGATCGGAGAAAACTATAGTGAATAACACCATGCTGAGACCACCAAACAGTTACCATTACCTTTTTATTGGTAAGTTTTGCTTTAGGACACTGTTGTGGCATTTGACCTGGGGTCAGCCATTGCATTTTTCTTTTCCGGTTATCATAAAGAATCCACTTTTCATCACATGTTACAATTCGATCCAATATTCCTTCATTTCTGTACCAGTTCAACAAGGCAACACAAGTTTCAACACGCGTTTCTTTCTGCAGATCAGTCAAATCATGAGGCACCCATTTTTCGTATATTTTTATTTTATTGATTTGACGCAAGTGAGTCAATATTGTGGGTAAGGTAACGTTAAACCATGCCGCTAATTCCTGGGTAGTTTGACTAGGATCGGCTTCCACTATCTCTCTTAATTCATCGTTATTCACCTGTGTGGGCGGTCTTCCTCGTGGCTCGTTCTTTAAGTCGAAATTTCCATCACGAAAGCGTTTAAACCAAAATCGCACGGTGCGTTCATTAGTAGACCCCTCTCCAAACGCAGCATTGATATTGCGGGCTGTTTCTGCCGCGTTAGTTCCGCGTCGGAACTCGTATTCAAAAATCACTCGAATTTTCGCAGTATCCATCTTTCTTGTCTAAATTGAATAACAAAAACAATTGAAAGTCGATATTCAAATGTTTCAAATTAAAAAAAAAAAATCACAGAAACCATTTGAAAAAAGTTTCATTCGAAAACCTCAAACCATGAAGATTCTATGAAAATTCAAAGAACCTATTGCAATAAAACGGCAATTTCATACTTTAACCCCTAATATTATATATTTACTTCCCAAGTACCGAAAATATATTTTCACACATTGTTCGGTTAGAAAAATACTTCTTCAGCTAGTGAGCTTGGAAAGGCTTTCTTTCTCATCTGAAGCGTTTTTACCACGCTAGCATGGAAAACGTTTTTAAAATTCAAACTTGACGACAGACGGTGGCGCACCTAACCTTTTGATTTGATCGATGAAAAATGGACTGTGGTGCACCTTACTTTTTCTTCGATGAAAAAAAAAATAATTACACATTTTTTCCTCGCTATAGTGAGGTGAAAAGTAGTGTGTTTCGCTCGGCAGCTAAGTATTTTGCGACTCGTGCCTTGAAACCGTCATTATTGAACCACGTCTTCGGTCGTGGTTCAATTTTAGGGTTCGTAGCTTGCTGAGGTTTCAATATAAGCACCCGTGTCAAACAACTTTGCAGCCTTGCGCAACGAATAACTATCGCTCATTATTCATAACTGATTTACATGTGGTCACACAGTTTGATTAGAATTTGACAAGCGACAAAATAGATATAGTTTACAACATTAGGTACACAAACTTTTGTATATTGTAGATTTATAGAAAATAATAATTAAATTATCTTGGACTCATTTCTATACCTTTCAAAAATTAAGAAGAAGACTTACAGATCTCACTTAAAAATAAATCATTAGTAAACCATCATGATATTCAATAAATAAATATGGCGAGAAGACTTGGTAAAATATGAAAACAAATTCGAAATGCACTGATACGTAAACAAGCTTTTTATTTTTTTTTATATTATTAAGTGACGGGACGAAAAAGTCGTGCGCCTGATACATAAGTTGACAAGTCCCATGTGCCTGTAATTTCAGCAGCACCTTACCCTTCAAAACAGGAACACAGTAACGCTGACATTATTGCTTGGCGGCAGAAATAGGTAAGGTGGCAATATACTACCCTGGATGAACTCTTTCACAAGGTGCTCTACTACTACTAAATATGTAGTTGTAAGTACTCAGAAATTATAACGAAGTGTATTTTTAATGTGATACCAAGTATAGATAGTATATCATCTATGTGTTATACTTTAGCAACGCCATCTAGTTGCGTACTAAGAACCTTTATTGCAAAAAAGAGACGAAGCATCATCAACATCGCCGCAAACGTGTGTCTTGTATTAGATACAAGCAACCGGCAATTAGAAGCGAAAATTCTATTTTCATACAATTGATATGAACTCGACATAGTACGGAAATCGCAATTGTTTGAAAATAGAATTTTCGCTTCTAGTTGCCCGTTGCTTGTATCCAACATAAGATACACGTTTACACGGCGCCTTAATTGAGGTACTGGAATTTCAGATTCATTTTTAAAATAGTTTTTAATGGTTTATGAGAAATACCTTATTTGGTGTCCCTTAAGCGAAAGTATTATTTTGTATTGTCATACATTCGAAACGCTTTGTGGCGTATAATGACCAGACAGTGGACAAAAAATTGCTGGAACTATAAAAAATTTAAAAATCCTTATAATCTTAAAGGTTGTGCAGAGACTGTAAAGTAACATATAGCTTATGTGTTAAAAAAAATATATCGAGCAACATTTGCAGATATGCTGTCTCCAATAAATCTTTCCCATCTCTTTGCTTATCAAAAATCGACTATGTCGTTAGGATTTAAGCCTTTACGGCAAGGTGATAAGATTTAAAGTTACTTTAATTAGAGATAAGGTTTGTTATGATCCAAGTCCATTATTATCTCTATATATTCACGATTAAAACTTATTTCTAAAATTTGGATTTATTGTATTATATGGAATTGAAATAAAATTGAACATACGTAATAATAATAATACGTAAATTAAATCTGTGTTAATGTATATATCATAAAAATTGGGAAACATAATATTGTACAACGCAAGTAGGAAAAGGACTAAAAGGGGGTTCGATTCCCAATAGGGCAATGGTTCTAATTTTAAGAAACGAAATTAATTTTAATTATATTAATAATAACGCACACACTCAACATAGCACCGCACTATGGAAACCCTGTGTCGCAGGTGCCATGGACACGCACATAGACAACCACAAATTACACCCAAACTCACGAAAGAAATAAATGTAAATACTTCTCCCGGCCCGGGAATCGAACCTGAGATCTCTGCGTGGCATGGTAACCGTTCGGCCACAGAGGCTGTTACTTTTACAATTAATTTTAATTGTAGTTTTGAATTTGAGATGAAGCTGGAAGCGATTCGATTGATTACGAACTTGATTTTGAGCAGATCAAAAATACAGGAAACAAAACCGACAATGATAGAAGAAATGAGACAAACAACCACCACAACTACTGTAAGAAATCACTACGACGACCTCCTGGGTGACACGGGTGGTCATGCTCCAGACAGAGAACATAAGACTGAAATCAGGAGGCAGATTTACGGTATTATAGGTAGTCAAGAAAACGCATGCTCAAAAGAGCTTCCAACAAGTTCAAAGTACCGCATATTTGACCAATTTCCCATAGTCTACAATGTGGCTAACAAAATTCTTTAAAGGATTTATCTGTCTTCAGAGTGCTGACCTTCTCTCTTATGCAAAACAGCTACCTACCTTGACTTTAGTACAGTCCTTAGAACCTAAGTAATAAGTACCCTTGTAATGACCTTGATCATTTACCAGTGGCTAAATCGCTCACCTAATAAGGCAGCTGATGACCGCCCGTGCCACACGCATCGCACATACATAAGGCTCTTAATGAAATGGCAACCCTTATAAGCGTGTTTGCTTTAATTCTGTTATTGCCTGGACGTGGGCTTGGTCACATCATTCTCTTTTGATGTTATTCTTTTCCTTGGCACGTTACAATTAAACATTATACAAGAATTAATTTAAAAAATACCACCAATGGTGGCCTTTTGTGGGTGAAGAACCCGACTGGGCAGTTAACGTTATTCTGCCCACTTTTAAAGCAGCTCTGTTATATTCTGGATTAAAAGGTACAAATAATCAGTTCAATCTCAGGATAGCTTTATCTTCTGTCTCATGGTCAGAAACTATGCATGATACATTTATGTGCCTAGGAGCTCTATCAGCTCATTCTGCCCGCCCCTGTTTACATATATATACATTGAATCCATATCCAAACATGCAGCAAGGAAGCTTGGAATCCTTTCCAGGGTGAGGTGTTACTTCACACCGGGACAAGCTCCCATATCTTTCTACGTTAGTTTTGATTATAGTAATCCTCCCTGCCTACTCTTAAGGCAAACGAGAAGGGCACTATTACCTTTGCGCGCACTGGAACTTTATAAGTTCAGGTAATGACCCCAGATCAGCCAGTGTACAGGGTTGTCACAGACCTCTGTCACTTGATTTCATCCGGTTCTTCGAGAGGCTTGTGCCTCGGGTAAGCCGCCCCGGGTGCACGTACAGTACCTTCCCTATTTTACAGATAGGTACCAGTAGGCACGCTCACTTCCCGTTGCACATTGCACAACTAGCGGTTGCCACCGCTAAGCCGTCGACTCTGAGTCCACTACGAAATCTCCTTATTGGTGGCGGAGCTATAAGGCACGCTCACTTCCCGACGCCGAAAAACGATGTCTCTCCAGTTCCCAATAACCTAAGCAGCTGGAGGGACCGGAGGATATATAGCTTATCCTCTACCAGCTCTCTAGGCTAGTGCCGGAGATGCCAATAGAAGTGTCCTGCGACTATGTCCGGACATACCTTCCAACTTAAATGGCAACTCAGGTGCCCCGTGCGTCTCCTCGCTTCATGCCTTCTACTAGACCACTACTAAGACGCGCTAGCTGCTCTCGAGACAGACGCCCCGGATACGTGCAACCGGGGCAGACAAACATATCCGTCTCTGCAGCTAACCGCAAACCATAGTGAGTCCATACCCAAGTCCGGGTCCGCCAGAGACGCCGGCAAAGGCGTATCACTGGCGGAGGGATTGGCCCGGACGCTCGCTGTACCCGCAGTCTCTCCGGAAAACCCTATCTCCAGTACATAGGGACACACCGGGACAGTGGTTTCAGCTCTACCAAGCACAAGTCCAGTCGTGCATGGAGTACTGTTGCCACCTTTAGCGTGGCTCTGTTACATACCAACTGGCCACCTTGGATTCAATTGACAACCGTGCCAAGAAGCTTATAGGTAACTCGGAATTAGTAGAGGCGAACTACAGAGCCTTGAACACTGCCGTAAAGTTGTCAACTTATCGGTATTTTACAGGATAATCACGGAGAGTATGCGATGGAATTACACGATTCATTCCGCATTCCCCTTTGCATCATCGGGGAACTAGGCGTAGGCTTGGGTTCCATCTCTATGTTGTGGATATTCCAATTCGGACGAAGCGTTAGGCGAACGGCTATGGAGTGGAATTCCCTGCCTGCAGACTTGTTACCAGAACTTTATAACTTGGGCGAAAGTGAATAGGCATTATTTAGGTGTGCATGCTCCATCGTTACTTTCCATCAGGTGAAATGGAGGTCATGTAAATTTACATTTTATAAATAAAAAAATAAGTTTTATATTAAAAAAGTCATTTTCTGACGTCGCCATTTTCACATACGCTTTACGGAAGCGTGCGTGTGCGTACGATTGTAGCGCCTGAACGAACTGAACGGTGCGCCGATTACATTTGTCGGCGGCGGCGGCGCGCCGGTGCGGCGCTCATATCTAAGTGATATTAGCGAGAGCTCAAAATTGCATATGTTGTGGTGTGCCGTTCGCATAAAAACAACAAATACTTCTATAAACATACAAATACTACTACATATGCAATTCCGAGTTCCTTATTACAAAATTTAGATCTAAAAAGTGTGAGAAAATATAAAGTTTGTTTTTGGTAAATTGGTTATGTTTTGAAAATAAATATATTAATAATGCATTCTATTTACTATGTAATTACAGAAATTTCCTACACAATAATTCCTTATAATTTTTACCTACAGTTAAAAATTTGTTATATAAAAGCTAATTATATGTATATTAAATATTAGTTACCATGTGTCATCGGTATATACTTTACCTGATTGTGGTTTTGTATCAGGAAAACAAGTTGTATAAGTAACTTTTGAAACTTCCACCACATTTCTATTTTAGGTATTTTTAATTAATTATTTCCTGTGCCATTTAACATTTCGTCATCGTTTCGTAGTATTTGTTAATATCGTACCCTTGGTATAACAAAGCCGTATATGATTATATGTCAAACGTGATATTGTCCTGGATTTGAATTGATAATTATCGTTAAAATTATTACGATCATTTTTGTGATAATTATCTTCATATTTATCAAATTAATTGTAACAATAAAATAGCTATCAGTGCCATACCATGTGTTTGTAATATGCGTATAAAATGTGTCAAATGTTAATCTCACAAATGTCACAAACAAAATCGTTTTCCCAATGATTTTTTTCGTGTTTATTTGTTTTTCTCACCGTTTGTTATTTCTAGTAAAAAAATTGAAGAGAAAAAAACGAATCAGCAAGGATAATATAATTATCAGACAACTATCATGATAATTACCAAAGAAAATAAATATCGTGATAATATCGAACACAAGTGAAACAAGTGTGAAAATTTATAACTCACCTTATTAAATATAAAACAGTTATCGATAAATATCGCTGCGGAACGGAATAAAAGCGAATTTAACCTAGCATAATTAACTTTATATCGATTGGTAACGTACAAACTAAATATTATACGATAGTTGCGGGAATTCCAGAGACCTCGCGAGAATTTTCCGTAACTTTTTGGCTGGTATCTAGTTTGTGCGTTACACAATTGATATAAAGGTCATTGTGCTATGAACCTAAGACTGTAAAGACAACAAGAAACCGACAATAGTCGGAGCTTTAGCTCTAGCAGTAGATCTCCTCGTGAAACAGTTCGTCCAGGAATGTACTGCCACCTTACCCATTTGCCGCTAATCAGTAATATGACTATGTGCCTATGTTGAAATTGTAAGGCTGCTGGTGAAATTACAAGCACATGGAATTTGTCAATTCGTATCTCAGGGTGACGGGCGAAGTGTGAGTGCCCCTCAAATCTTTGCGATTTAAAGCTCTGAGTGGCACTGTAACTGTTATGGACAGGCGTGTCGTTTTTCCACTAGCCGCACGACTTGTTCGTCCCTTTACTTGGTATCATAAAAAAAAGATTGCCAAGAACATACTTATTTATGCTATACATGGACAATCAAAAATCAATCCAAACACCACAAAGTCTGGGTTCAGAAGTAATTTGTCGTTTAATAAAGCAAGTCACAATATTGACGTATACTTGTATGTTTTTGTCACATCTTTTATGGTACAAGTTACTAGTGAAAAAAGTTGTACTTGTATGAAATAAATATTAAGACAACATAAGTTCCATCTGACTTAGCACAGGCAACTATATAAGGCGCAAATTGATTCCTTATACAGTCACTTACATAATTAAAATCATTTAATGGTCTGTTGCCTTAACAAATTTATTTACTACTTTACAAATCAAGAAATTTTATGAACTAGGTACATACCTATGTTATTTATGGATATGTGTAACATATTTTGAATTCGTTGTACAGAAAGCGATAGCATTCATGTAAGCGATATAAGGTATTTTATGTTACCGAGTAACGGGAGGAACAAGTCGTGCGCCTGGTGGAAAGAGACACGCCTGTCTATAGCAGTCCCCGGTAAGTCCAGGCGGCAGGTAAGGCGGGTATGGGTATCCGGGTCAAGTCCTCGGCGCTTGCTGCGCGCGGGATGAACGTCCCATCTCTAGCTAGCGCCTCTTAGTGGCCCTAGGCGCGAAGACACGCGCCGGGCACGTGAGTTGCCCTTTAAGTCGGAACCTATGTCCGGACATCGTCGTAGGACACTAGCCCGGAGAGCTAGTAGAGGATAAGCTAGATATTCTCCGGTCACTCCAGTCGCGTAGGTTTCTGGGAATTGGAGAGACGCTTCGACGTCGGAAAATGAGCGTGCCTACAGCTCCACCGCCAAAGAGGAGATTTGGTTAGTGGACTTCAGAGTCAACGGTTTAGCGGTGGCAACCGTTAGTTGTGACATACACAACGGGAAGTGAGCGGTACTTATCTGGAAAATAGGGAGTATGCTGTACGTGCACCTGGGGCGGCTCACTCGAGGCCCTAGCAGCACTAGCCTCTTGAGAATTGGATCACCGTGACAACGATCTGTAACATGGATCGACCCGGGGTCAAAACCTGAACTTCGAAGGTGCCTGTGCTTGCCCAGGTTATAATGCCCTTCCTGCATAACCAAGCGGCTTATGGGGAGGGTCTCTATAATTAAAGCACATGTCGAAAATAAAGGGACTGTCCAAAGCAGTTGCAGTGTCCAAAGCTTCAAATCGCAAAGAACCTGAAAGAGCTTTTAATGATAATTATCACTTCAAACCCCAGGATAATAACAGTTTTGACGTGTGATCACATGTGGCACGATAACATACGTTAAACGGTAAACGGTTTCTGATGTTGATTTCAAATTCTGTCCCATATAGATTCTTGTCTTAATATGATCTTTCTGGTGATTCTACAAAATCCATTTTGACGTGCGCATCTCAATGATTATCATATCATATAGCAACTATCTAGCTGTGACCATAGAGCGTGTAACTGTCCGAAATATCGGGAAAATTATATGTGGCAAGAAACCTGTGATTTGTAATAATTTGATGATTGTTTTTAAAGATAAAATAATTACGCATTTGACCTTATTCTCGTCTGGAAAGTGATGGTGAGGTCGTCGATTTCTTAGCAGTAGAACTCCTTGTGAAAGAGTTCTTTCAAGTAAATATAGCCACTACACCTATTTCTGGCACCAAAAAGTAATGTAAGCGTTACTGCGTTCCGGTTTTGATGGATGCTGGTTAAATTAGAGGGACATGAGACTTGTTAATATTAAGTCTCAGGGTGACCAGTGCAGTGACAGATCTTTGCGATCCGATAGAAAATATACACCTATATAATGCCTATTCGCTCTCGTATTGAAAAGGCTGAAATTATAACGTTCAGAGAACAAAGAACATTACAACGATAGTCTTAAAAACTATATTCGCATTTCTTCAGTATACGAAGTTTCTCGTACTGTCCCTTAATGGCCTTACATTCCAAACCATACAGTGGACTGTTGCCGCTAAAATTAATTCAGGTTTAGAATCGACACTTGTGTTTCGTAAATGTATCAAAAATATAGTCATACATACATAAATGGATCGTCACACAAACACAATACATATTTTGCATATAATTTTGTATATGTTTTGTACACGTACTTTATTTGGTGTGTAATGTTATTTATTGTAATTTATTCAATTCCATTTTCCATGTCTTTATTATGTTTTTGTTTCGAATAATTCAACATTTAATTTGACCGTCAAGCGTGACCATTGGGACCTGTAAAGAGGCGAAAAAGTTGGTCTGTTGGAAAAAGTAACATACGCGGTTTAGAAAAAAAAAACCTCTATTTTCCAATGCATCTTGTTCAAGATCCCTGTGAAGTATACAAAAAATAGTATATTTTTCATCGAAGGACTAAAACGAGGCAATATGTACCCAAGGTGGTTAGACACCCGAGCTTTAGCGAAGATGTCTATTACTCCGAGGGTTTATATTGGCTTTTAGTCTCGACGTGAAAACTAAAGTTTTGAGTAAATATTGAGTTTTCAATATCTAATATAAGTCTCGAGACTTCGATTACGAGAGAAAAAAATTCAATCGCTTTCGTTCTACAAGAAAATTACGAAGCAAAATTCTGAAGTTTTCGCGGTTTTTTTTTCGAATCAGATACAGATACAACAAACGCACTAACGCGGGAAAATAATATGGCGCCACCGTCTATGCGGAAAAGGCCCGGAACTAAAGTCTAGCGTATCGCCCAATCTGTGGTTTGTTCACTCATGTAAATTAAAATATTGGGTACTTTTTACTCCCTAGGGATTAAGGGATACACTTTACTCCTGCTCCATTACGGTATATTGACGTAGTTTTAGAGCATGATAAGTGTAAATGTTGTTTTATGTATTTCAGATCGGTGTAAGAATCGTCATACTAAAAAGTAATTCGTATTGGTCACTTCCAAAAATCCTGCTGGATTTTCGGGGTTAGCTTGAGTATAAAAAAAATATTTAAAAAAGTCAAACTTAAAATATTTTTCAACCTAAACAAATATTTCTCTCGTGAGTATGGGTGTAATTTGTGATTGTCTAGTTGTGTGTCCTAAGAACCCGCGATACAGGGTTTCCCTAGTGTGGGGCAATGAGTGTTATTATTGTTTTTGATTCTTCTCAAACTGGGGAATTCATTTTTCTACGAGTAGTACATTAGTGTGGTAGCCTCACACTTTACTATTATAATTCCAAAATTACAAGACATTAAGTCCTTTTTAACAAACTCGAACATTATAAGAATTAGTCAACATTATTCATGACATCAAGATTAATTATGTTCTAACTCACAAACTGCGGTTTTAGAAAAAAAGTGGATTTCCAAAAATGGCTGACAACTTTCCTTTTTAGGCAAAACGCTACCGGTGGGAACGGAGATATGCTTGTTTGGAACTTACCTATCTGTTTTAATTAGGTCTTATTACTTTAGTAGTTTAGTGAAAGGTAACGTTTACTAAGTAAACGTTACCTTATGTTGAAAATAATGTTCTATTTGTATATGGGTAGTAAGTTATATAAAATAAGTACAGAATCACTAATTGTAAAGGTATTATTCTGTTTTGTCTATCTTATTTAAAAGTGTTCTCAAGTTCTACATAGTATACATCATGTAGTATATAATACTCACACCATTGTTTACTTAGAGTGTTATTTTGATGTAAAACCTTCGGCAAAAACTCACAATGTAAGCATTACTGCGTTCCGGTTTTGACTGGTGAAATTATAGGCACATGGAACTTGTCAACTTATGTTTCAGGGTGACGGGCGCAGTGGCAGTGACAGATCATTGTGATTTAAAGCTCTGAGCTCTGACCACGTGCGCGACTTGTTCGTCCTGTCACTTGGTACCATAAAAAACTTTAAATAAAAGACTGTCAGTCAATTAATCAATCAGCCTATTGCAGTCACTGCTGTACATAAGCCTCCCCAAGTGTACGCCATAGTGCTCGGTCACCCGTTTTCCGCATCCAACCACTACGCGCGACCTTCTTCAGATCGTCGGTCCATCTTGCAAGGGGACGTCCTACGCTATGTTTGCCGAGACGTGGTCTCCACTCGAGAACCTGTCTACTCCATCGCTCATCGGTTTTGCGACAGATGTGGCCAGCCCACTGGCACTTCAGCTGTCTACATTTCTGGACGATGTCCACAACTTTAGTCTTATTACTTCGTTCCGGAGTTTGTCCCTTAATGAGATACCCAGCATTGACCCAGTTGAGCCAGTTTGACCGTCATATTCCACGTCTCGGCTCCGTAAGTCATGACCGGTAGGACGCATTGGTTGTAAACCCTGGACTTCAAACAGACTGTAGTCATTTGAAATTATAATTAAGTTTTATCGAATGTCAGGATGTTTTATTACCATGATATTCAATTATTTTTTGTGAAATTACCTCCACTAGTTTGTTATAATTATTAAACAAATATCGAACGCCACGGAGCCACGGAAGGAACCAACGGACCTAACAAATTTTTCCATGTGTTTGTTGCAGATCTTTGTTTTTTGTTTTTAACGTTTTTTGCCGTAGCGCCATCTGTGAGGATGTTATGAAAGTTTTTTAATTTTATAATTAAGGACGTGTTACTTTTAATGTCTTATCTCCTCAGGCTCAATTTACATTGTTGCGGAATTAACAGAAGCTAATCTTCGTAAACATAACATAGAGACGTTCATGTCAATAGCGTAAAGTACAAACTAGATACGAGTCGAAAAACAGGACGCGCGTCTACCGGATAATTCTCGCGCAGTCTTGGGATTCCCGCAGCTACCGTATCGTATCGAGTTTATTACGTTAAACATTTCACATAAAGTTTAATATGCTATGTACAATTTCATTAAAAAAATTCTCTTGCATTACGTTCTATGACAATGTAAATTGTACCCAAGAATTTCTTCTTAGGGGAATCTGCCTTACATGCGTAAAAAAATCAATAGGGAGTAATTTCACAAAAAAATAATTGAATATCGTGTTGGTGTAACATCATGACTTTTAATAAAACTTCATTACATTTATTAAAGTGACATTTTTGTTCAGCGGCTGGCAGCTGTAAAAGTACCTACCTCCTTGAGTGAAGAAAAAACTTTCATAGATTTCTCACTGATGGCCCTACGGCAAGAAGTCGTTAAAAATCAAAAACAAATATCTGTAACAAACACATGGAAAAACTCGTGAGGTCCCTTGGTTCGTTCCGTTGCTTAGTTGGCATAGCGTCTGGCCTGGTTTGCTGCTAGACGTTGGTTCGAATCCAACCGGATCAAACTGATTTTTTTCTAATTGTTCGATCTTTGTTTAATAATTATAACAAACTAGTAATGTCACAAAAAATAATTGAATATCATTTTTAATTTTATTTCAATGAAATTTAATTAAAAAATCAATTAAAAATCTTTTGATTTCCCTACGGTTTACATTATGGGCGCTTAATGAGAAAGTTCCGGGTGCGAGTTTGGGAAATTAATTTCTTCTGAATTGGGTTTGGTTTGGGTGTTCCGGATGAATGTCTTTGTTACTCATGGTATAGAGAATTTCCTACTTCGAGACTATATTATTTGTATGGTTTTATGGCATAGTACTATTATTAATGATACGTAACTAATTATGTAACTTATTGGTAACTAAAAAAAAATAAGTATAATTCTAATACTTTAGCAAGATGTGTTAGAGCTTTTAAACTCTACACTTTGTCAGATACTAGTTGCCTGTACTAGTTATTAATAGTAGAATCTCGTAAAACTAACGAGGCGATTATGCTGCGCGTGGGCCGGGCCAAGTGTGCGGTGATTAGGTAATTATACGGCTAATAAGGCCCACTCTGCGTATGAGTTGCGAAATTGTTGAATGTCATGTTTTTGCCCTTGTGTAAAATTGCGATTTGGGACTTAGGTCGTTTTAATTTCGACTACTACTTAACTTTACGTAATTTATATACATTTAGACAGAACTTGAATTTAAATTAATTATTGAATTTTTAGATTTTCGCGATAGCAACATACTGTAAACGAAATTTTGTTTTTAAATTAAAATCGCGTGTATTTGTTTCGTTCTTTTCGGGCTTTTTTCTGGTCCCATAATTATGAAAAAGATTCGTCAGATAGCTTTTATCGTAGATTGACTCAACAGGTCACAACCTTCGTGTAATAAGGTCACATATCCAAATTAAAACTTTTCAGCAGGAAGGTTTAAAAATTCTATTAAAGTCGTTAACTTTTTATGCTTAAAAAGACCTTTGTAGATCCATCAGCTAGGTGTTGCAAATGATAGTAGTAAAAAACATCATAATATTCACATATAAAATAAATAATACAATTACCTTCTATAAAATATCATAGATTGACTGACAATAAAGCGCAGTTATACACAAAAATAAATTCCATTCATAACTCCTGGAAATACATACTAAAATGATTTCTAAGAAAATGTAGGTTCTTTTCAATACCACAAGCATTATATATTCTAATCACATTTAACTATAACAATATAATTAATTCTAAACGTTCGTTTGGTAACATAAAAACCAAGCTTTATTTTGCAGTTAAATGTGTTTTAATACCACGGTATAAGGTCTAGAATTTATGATTGTATTAAGAGTAATTTCTCGTGGTGTTGGGCTACAGTCCATAAAGGACATAAAGCACTGGGGAATGGATGCTGCGTAGACATTGAAATGAATTTCATTATGCCTACAAACAAACAAACGAAAGAGTTCGTCCAGGGAGGTACTGCCACCTTATCTATTTCTGCCGCCAAGCAGAAATGTGGGCATTACCGGTTTTAAAGGGTAAGGGTGCTGGCGAAATTACAGGCACATGGAACTTGTCAACTTATGCCTCACGGTGACGGGCGTAGTGGCAGTGCCGACATTGCGTAGCGACATTGTCACTGCTATGGACTGGCGTGTCGCTTACCACCAGGCGCACGCCTTAGTCGTCTTGTGGGTATCATAAAAAAAAAGGTGGTACACGTATTGAGCGATTATTTTATGGAATGGCCGGGATGACGTCAGTAAGTCATACTGTGAAAATAAACCTGTAACTAGTGAAAATTATTTAGTAGGACTCCTGGAATGTGCCCTAATCTTGCTTAGTATTGTAGCACAGGCTGGTTAGATCGTGTTATTTTGTATTTGGAACTGTATAAAAATAAGAAGGTTGTTGTCAAATGAACAGTTGTTGTTCTGGATAAATCTTCAAACCGAACGCTCACAGTAAATCATTAATTATGAATATATTTTTCGTTTATTATTAAGCAGTACCTTTCACTACGGCCACGCTCTCACAGTATCTATATTATGCAATAGTATAGTATATATCTATATATGCAAACAAACCAACGTTTCGTACCCTTTACAAACTCAAACTCCTATTAATACAAATA
Organism: Hyposmocoma kahamanoa; assembly: GCF_003589595.1. Classification (NCBI taxonomy): domain Eukaryota; kingdom Metazoa; phylum Arthropoda; class Insecta; order Lepidoptera; family Cosmopterigidae; genus Hyposmocoma; species Hyposmocoma kahamanoa. Next base: position 3,978,261 of record NW_020653391.1, on the reverse strand, counting down.
TCGAACACTAAGAAAAACATCCCTCGATCCGGCTGGATTCGAACCAGCGCCTTCAGCAAACCGTGTCTGACGCTCTCCCAACTGAGCTACGGAACGAAACAAACGAAACAACAGACTTCACAAATTCTTCTATGTTGAACAAACACAGAAAATTTTCTTCTGTCGTTCTGGTCTCGAACCAGCGACCTCCCCATATCGAGGCTAACACTCGCTCCCAAATGAGTTACGACACGAGTCAGCAAACCTTTCCAATTTCTCTGTGCTCATTGCTGGTCTTTATTTTTGGTTTTTAACGACTTTTTTTGCCGTAGTGCCATCTGTGACAAATCTAGAAAAGTTTTTCTTCACTTAGACAGGTACCTTTACACCTACCAGCGGCTAACTAAACATGTCACTGTTTGTAATACTAAATATGACTTGAATGAAATAAGCAAACTACACTTAAAATCATCTCTACTTCTTAACTTCGTAAGGTAGATTCTTTTGAGAAGGATAACTGAGAAACTCTAGGGATTGCTCTTTGTAAATAAACAATTGCACACATTGAACATTGACAACATTTATTTCAAATATCATCAATCGATATAACTAGATCTAAACGGCTCACTACCATGGTAGCTGCATAATGATAACCTTTAGTATAATACAGTTTTGTATAGTTTTAAATCTCGTAAAAGGCAAATTTTGAACACTAACCAGAATCTTAGTATAGAAGTGTATTTATATTACCCAGCTCCGTCGTCGACCTCATCATCACTTTTCATCAGGCGAGATGGAGGTCAAATGCGCACTTACATTTTTTAAAAAGTATCTGACCATAAATTACATTTTCATAAATATGCTGGGATGCTAGTGTACGACTGTTAATTTCTTCAAACATCCACTTGGAAGTCCTTAAGCTTTGCTTGCCTTTATGCAGAACGGGAATGATGACATAGGTATGCATAATGATATTATTAATTGACCTTGGATATTTCAAAACTAGGTTCTTATTACAAAAGCAATTAATTAAAAAGGAGAACAGGAAAATCATTCTATTCCCGGAATTAATAAAAGTAAATTTTAATTACTGCACAATTTGTTTCTTTTTATGATTATGATATCTAGTTCTTAGTTTTTCGTAGTTGTTACACATAGGAAATTATACTATTTTTTCAGATCTTAGCCGCGTACATTTGTTTTTTAACCGACTTTAAAAAAATGAGGTTGAGAACCGATTTTGATGATTCTTTTTTGTTGGAAAGAGGGTATCTCGGTATTGGTTCCATTTCAATTTGAAGGAAATATTCCACCTTTAAGGGTGGCAAACTAGGGGATTAATACGGTTTCGCGAACTATTGGGTAACGGAATTCAATAAAACTTGTAATTCCACGAGCTCTTGAGGTCGGAAAAAAGTTACAATTATTTAAACAAACGAAGGTTCCGTGGTAAACAACAATGAAATTTTAAAAATATTTTTATAGCATTTTTCTTTTTCTAAATAAGACAATGCCTATGGAATAATAAAAATACATATTCAACGATATTTATTTGTTATTTTCCTTAAGATTATTATACAATGTATCCATTATGTAAAAAATATGTGGAAAATATTTTAAACATCTATCTTATTTCATTAAAATATTTAATAATTAATTGTACAGGAAATTATAAATAATTAGAATACCGGGTTTACATGCACAACAAAACAAAATTAAATTATGTATTAATAATGATAATAAAATAAATAGCAAAATATTAAATTACTACAGACTATACAGACACTTAGATAAATACATATGGGGTGATTATTGAGGAGATGGCAAAACTTTCTATTTATTTTAAATTTCTTATCAAGGGTGTTAATTTGTATGCATTACTTTAAGAATACGTAAAGACCAGTGTGTGAATATGAAGAAAATGTCATTTGATATCAGCCTGCAAAAGTTGTATATCGTCGCCTTAATTTCTCAAACTCGTATCCTAAAGTACAGAGTTTACTGAAATGCAAAAAATGGACTGTTTAGACAAATTTTGCATGCTAATTTCATAGCACATTTGCTTCATGTTCACACACTGGCTTTTACCTATTCTTAAAGTAAAGCATCCAAATTAACACCCTTAACAAGTCGCACGTGCTTATAATTTCACCAGAACCCTTCAAAACCGGAACGCGGTAGGTTGGCGGCAGAAATATACCAGATGCCAATGTTCTTCCCTGGAAGAATTTTGTCACAAGGAGCTCTACTGCTAATCGTATAGTCCTCCTAGTCTGTTATGCATCTTCCGAAGCGTTTTGGTATTGCCAGTGATAACAAACTTTAGCTGATGTGTGTAACTACAACGAACAAAAACAAAATTTCCAATACCTAACTCAATATATGAATTTACCGCATAATTAAATAAAAGCTAAATATTTTGTTATTGTTTTCTATAATAAACTCGCGCGTACTTTGTTTCCTCTGAGGATTTTCCAGGTGTTATCTAACACTTGGTAAACTTTATGAAACAATATTAACTAACTTGGGATTCCCTTAGAAATATACTTTGGTTTATAACCGCTAAAGTAGGAACGAGGTCAAAGATATTATGTATACCAAGGCAATATACATAACTTTTTGTTCAAAATATTTTAATATTGATTTGAAGAGAAAGAAAAATTCCTTCGATCCGGCGTGACTCGAAAATAAATTTCTCACAGATGGCGCTGTAGCAAAAAGTTGTTAAATACAAAAATAAAGAAGCACATAGAGAAGAGTACCTCAGTTAGTTAGGAGAGGGTCAGCCGGATCAAAGGAAGTTTTCTCTATGTTCGAAACTATAGTCCATTTCTTTAGGTACTAAATGTAAACAATCTTGATACATCTTTTTATTGAAACATACTTTACAAATCAATAGGTGTAAAATAGGTATGTAATTTCATATGAAGCTAAGTATTTGTATATGAAGGTAAGTAAAAATCATTTTATAAATGTATATTTAAAGATTGATTGTCATTGTACATTTAGTAAAGTACTTAAACAAATGGATTATAGTGGAATAATTTCACAAAAATAATTGAATATTATCAAGTTTTTAGGTTTTCGCGATTGTTACACATAGGAGATGAAACTATTTTTCGGATTTGAATCGCGTATATTTGTTTTTTCAAACAAACCGACGTTTCTGGCCCTTTACAGGTCCCATGGTCACGGTTAGCGATTTAAATTCGAAAAATAGTTTCATTTCCTAATTGAATATTATGGTAGTAAAACAAACAACGCCAAGCAGTAATGTCAGCATTTCTGTGTTCCAGTTTTGATGTGTCAACTTATGTCCCAGGCTGACGGACGCAGTGGCAGTGCGCCTCAGATCTTTGCGATTTAAAGAGCTGAGTGGCACTGCAACTGTTAAGGACAGACGTCTAGCTTACCATCAGGCACGTGACTTGTTCGTCCTGTCCCTTGATATTATAAAAAAAACATCGTAAATAAACTTAATATTGATTTTTGTTTTTTTTATGATACCACGTAACGAGACAGACAAGTCGTGCGCCTGATGTTAATTAATTTATTTATTTTTGCTTTATTTATTATGAATACACCAATTACAATAATGAAAGAAACTTTATTAATAACTTAAAAATAATTATATGAGATTACGTATCTATCAAGCATCCCTGTTTACAATAATTCAAACATACAATATCCGCAAACAAGTCGCATTCAGAGTTGGTGGTAAGAAGAGAATTGAGCGCCGATATTACGTTTCGGGACCATGGTACATCTCTACATCTTCTACTTGGGTCTCCCATATTACGCGATTTTTGTATTGCCTCCTTAAATATCTCACAAACCCATCGGGATATTTTGTATGATATTGATTATTTAGAAACAGCTATAATGATCTGAATAAAAATAAATGAGGATGACGGTACAAATTTCAGCATTTCCTTAACATTTACAAGGACAACACAAAATTCTCGTGAATTTATAATTTAAATGAATTTCCCTATCAATCCAAATGAAAACTAAATCGTTCAGAATCATCGCATACCATAACGTTCAATGCAAATTCGAGTTTGAAATTTAAAACCACAACCTGCGCACGCGCCGCGATGACTCACAACAGCAATAGGGTCACGACACTCGACTATTAGATATAACTATAGTTTATTTTATACGTAGATACCTATGATGTAAATGTATAATTTGTACAATACTACAGCCTACTAGTTTGCGTCCGTTTTTGTTCTTGGTGAATAATGAATTTTGATGTTTTAGTAAAATTTTCGCAACAGGTTGCTCTGTGGATGCTGCACGAGAAGGTCCCATGTTCACAGTTGACTGAACCTAAGAACCTAAGAACTCGATATGTTATTTTAATTGGTTCTGGGGGTCTACCCCCGTCCTCCATTCCGCATTCGTCCGAAACAAATACTGTGAAATAAGTAATACTCGACATAATTAAATGACAATGCCAAAGATGAAGCTTCATTCGCATCATGCGTTTTTTAATTTAGTCGAGTATTACTCATTTGACAGTAACTGTTCCGGATGTTGGCCTGTGAACGAGAATAGACCCCCTGGTCTGGGAACTCTGAAGTTCTGGTGCTCATAGCACAGGGAATTTCCTGGTTTGAGACTAGATAATTGGTGGTGTCTTGTTATCTGGCACATTATAAAAAATAGTTGTTTGTTAGGCAAGGTTGCAAAGTTGTTGTTTAACGCGAGTGCTTGTATTGAAACTTGAGCAAGCGAAGGTAGATTGAACCACGAGCGAAGCAAGTGGAGGGTTTCATGCCACGAGACGGAAAACAATTTTGCTGCCGAGCTAACCACACAACTTTTCACCTCACTCGCTTTAGCAAGGAAAATTAGAAAAGGAAAGAAAAACAGTTGAACATTACTTTTTTTATTAAAAAAAATATATTATATATTGTCTTCGGATGCGTTCTGAATTTTCACCTCATCAATTTTTATTCTTGCTTGTACTTTTTATTTTGTGTGATTAGTCATTATTGAAATTCTTTTAGTTCTTCGTCGAATTAAACTAATTTAATAAACACAATTAGTTGTCATTGTTAATTTAATGTCAACAATAATAAGAATAAAATACACCAACGGATTTATATTACGATAGGTAATGTACGACACATCGCGTATTGAACGTGTCATTATCTTTTTTTTCATCGAAAGAAAAAGTTACGTGCACCACTGTCAATCGTCAATTTCGAATTCCAAAAACCTTTTCCACGCTAGCGTGTAAAAAACGCTTTTGCACGCAGATTTCTATTGAGAAAGAAAGCCTTTCCGAACTAGTAAGGTAAAAAAGTATTTTACCAGGTAGCTCTTCTTTACGATTAGGATCTCTCATGATAATGTAGACAGCGCAGAACGTGAGTAAAGTGGTAATCAGAAATAAATTCATCATTTCAAAAATTATGTATTGGTACCGAGCCAAGCTTGACACTTAAGGGAGTCACTGTACTCAACGCGGCTTGATCGGCTTGATGCGGTCATATTTCATTACCACATTTGTTGCATTCGGTCGATTCGTTGCCAACGCGGTCTTTCGACCTCGGGTTTGGCAATGGCGCCAAGGTTCAGTCAATGTCCCGGATTCCTGCAAGGGACAAATTTAGGAGACTTCTAACAGCGTCTCCTTGTCTAAATTACATTTGTAGCAGGCGAAATATTACGAGGTAAAAAATTAAAAAAGGAAAAGTAATCTCATAGGACTATTTCCAATTTAAAAATAATACTGGCCGCCATCCTGACTTATTCGTTGTTTATTATTTTTTCAAAACAAGGGACACACTTTTGTTTATTACGTTTCGCTTTGCACAAACAAAATGGCGGAAAAAGGCAAAATCAGCTACAACTTTTTTCTTGATAGATCCTTACTGACTTTTAATTCCCTTACTAGTACATTTCTTACGTATATTCCTTATGTACTTTTATGATATTGAAAAAAGTAACCATGATCATCTTTTATTTCATATCTATATAGGTAAATTACTTTCCAGTCGCCTCTCGTACCTTATTAGATGTTCAAAATATTTGTATTTCATAGTTAAACCAAATTACACTTTAGATCGTCAAATTGATCGAATTTATTCGTGAGCCAAACTCTCCTGAGAAATTTGAGGCAGAAACTTTAGAGTTTGAATAGAGATTGACAATCATTTACATATTTATTTATAATAATATCATATATAGAGTTTTTCCAGTGCAGTACTTTTTATGACCTCAGTGTTTTCTACTTTGTATACTTACAAAAAGTTCAAATCGACTTCTTTGGATTGTGTAACATTTCTAAATCAGAATTCCATTTAATGACAGCCAGTAAGCAATTTCTCAATGTAAAACACCCTGTCGTCACTGTCATGTCAGACAAATGAACAATTTGACAGCAAGTATCAAGACGTCTGGTTCGTTCTATACCTATGCCTACGCACGCCGCATTGCAGAAACCAGAGTTGAGAGATCCTAGCCTGTTTGACGTTAATTAAATAATTTACGAAATAGCCTTTGTAGTTCGCGATTATTGAGATGCGAATGAAAAATATATATATTATTTATTGTTGACGCCTATACAGTACCTCCTACATTTAGGAAAAGATGTATTCCCATTGCCCTTTCGTTTCACTAAATCATATTCAGAAAATTAAAAGATCATATGGGCAAACCCAGAAATGCTGGCAGATAGACCTTGCCTTAGTATATGTACATATGTAGTATATGAACACTGCCAGCAGCAGCATCTTGAGTACACTGTCATTGGGTGCCAGTTTTATGCAATTCAGTGCTAGCTCTTTACTTTTCTAATTGTACACTTTGCTAGGCCAATACACGAAAGAAATACAGGTCTATTAATTTGTTTTCATGGCTAACAAGTTCTAAGACGATGCATCGATAATCAAACACGCTATTGACTTCTAGTTGCCAAATAACTCGTAAAACTCGTTCATCATATTTATTAAATCTCATTTTTAGTATGGGTGTTCCCGTAAAAGATGATTCAGCCAAAGAAAACTATCGGTAAAAACAGATTGTTTTAAAATTGTTTGTGGTGATATTTGTATTAATGCAAGGAATGTCGTCTTCACAAAGTCACGTATTCATTGGGCAATGTATACACTTCTACAGTGTTTGAGGTTGACATTCAAAATTTGCTATTCACGAGCTTTAAAATTATAGTGAAACAAAAACATACAGCTTCTGCGTAGTTCTGAAGTTGTGTCTGATGTTTGATTATATATAAATTTCGAATTCATAGGTTTTAGCGATTGTTACACATAGGAACTGCAACTATTTTTCCGGACTTACTGACTGACGGACTGACCAGTCAACCGTAACCATGGGACCTGTCAAGGGCCCGAAAGGATAGGAAGGAAGAATTTAAATCCGGAAAAATAATTTCATTTCCTATATGTATATATTTTATGGTTTTAAGTAAAGGTACGATAAAGCCGTGAGTCTGGTGGTAAACGACACGTCTGTTCATGACAGTTGCAGTGCCACTCAGAGCTTATAAATAGCAAAGATCGGAGGAGCATTGAAACATAAGTTGACAAGTCCCATGTGCCGGTAATTTCATCGTTACCCTTCACGACCGGAATGCAGTAATGCTCGCATTACTACTTGACGGCAGAAATAGGTAAGGTGGAAACACTTCCCTGGACGAACTCTTGCACAACACTATTGCTTCTAAAAAAAGTACAAGCAATCGGAGTGGTTGTATGGCACATTATTAATATTTTTATTAACCCTTCCATCTGGAACACCGTAATATTGCTTGCAGTAGAAATAACCAGAGTTATTCATTTACCCAGATTGGTTCAACCTTACAGTCAGTAAATTTATTTCTTATTCCCTTTCTGCAACAGCTAAGTGAAGATAAAGTTGTCAAATTCCCAACTAAAGTATGTACAGTTGAATTTTAATAACAATAAGATTTAAACTGCAAAAGCAATAATTAAAACTGACAGTTCCTCTTAATCTAGCCGCGTAGGCCTGAATACATTAAGTAGGCGATCTCTCGACGACGACAAATTGTTACACGTTAATCGATAGGTTAATAGATTATAGAATCGAGTTGTTTTTAATGGAAGTCGATATTTCTTAAAAGTTGACTCCGCCTTCTAATTAAACGTGTTTAAAAAAAGGTGGATTATATTAACTACCTAAAAAAGACTTGGAGAGGGGGGAATAGGCATGATCTGTGGCAGCGGCAGAGGGTAACTCTGGTTTTCATAAATATAATATAATTTCACAATCTACGTTCAAGAGCACACAAAATAAAATATATGTCAAAGTATAAAAAATAATCGTAATTCGAAATAAAAATATATAAAAAAGGTTTGGCCACAACACTACCTTTTTTGTAAATACCTACATATTATAATATAATATGTAATATAATATAATTTTTAATATAATATATAATATAATATTATATATTATATATAATATATAATATATAATATATAATACCTATAATATACTGCGATTTTTGGTTGTGACTCTCTCCAAAATGATCAAAGTTATTGAATTGAAATTTTTTATATTAAAACGTCATTATGCCGCTTATTATAAAAGCGGCATAATGACGTTTTAATATTGGCACTTAGTGTAGGATCTTTGCCAAAATTTAAAGTTGGTTTCTGGATCATAATCCTTAATCTTTGATAAGAAATTTTTATCTAAAACTGCGTGTGTTTATATTATATACAGAGAGACAAAAACATGCAAGCTATGACAAAAATATATAGTAAATTACTTATCCATTGTAGCATACCATCTCTATTTTCAATATCAAATTGAATGCTTACTAAAAATACAATCGTAGGTGTAAGACAAATGATATTACTTGTCTATATTGCGTAGACAGATACGGCTGAAGTATAGGGCACCATTATTTTGTTTCCCGCGTGGATCCTTACTTCATACGTAATTTGAAACACTTACATACCATTTCTATTACACACTTAATTATGCATATTATTTAAATCACTCTGACGATTTGAATCTTATATTTTAATTTACTTATTGGAGATTTATACTAAGGCCTTGCTAGTTTACTGCAGTTTTGTATACTATGACCATTGAGATAATAATATTTTTACAATATAACAAGTTTTTGGAGGACAAGGATGCTGGTGAAATGACAGGCACATGGGGTATATCTGCTCGTCACGAGAGCATTGGCTGTACCCCTCAGATCTTTACGATTTAAAGTTCTGAGTTACATTGCAACTGACATGGAGACGCGCGTCGCTTACTACAAGGCGCACGCCTTGTTCGTCCTGTCGCTTCATATGATAAAAAAAGATCACAGAGCTTGCTGATTTTACAAGTGCCGTCAAAATTTATAAAAATTTTGACGGCGCTTGTAAAAATTAAAAATAAATTCGGATTGTCGTATTAATTACCACATACCCTGCAAAGGTCATTGAAGTTACGCCCGATGACATTAAGCATACAACAGAGAAGGACACATTATTTGATTTTTAATTCGGGACTTAATCACGTATAAAACATATTTTAATTACCTCGACGTTTCGGACGTATTGAGAAGGACACGTTTTTAATAATAATGGGGCCTCTTAAATTCTAGGGGCCTTTGCCTTGCCCCCCCCTGACAATGGGCCTGATAATTGACAAACAATCGAATAAAGCTAATGGTTCTGACCTACAACTGCTTCTGCACTTAAGAATTTATTGATTTGTCTGCTTGTGTACCTAGAAATATGTAAAGTGTGTTAAGTAGGTATTCTGCGATTTCTTATAAATAAATCTGTTTAATATAATGGCGTCATTATGGGATCAGTTAACTGATGTGAAGGTCCGAGGTTTCATTACTGGTACCATTAATTTAAGTAATGAGGTTTTTTGAGCTAGTTTGGTGTTTGTGTAAGATTGTTACGGTAGATTAGTCTTGGTAATGTTTCTATATGTTTTTTCAGCAATTGAGACTTGGTTAATTAAAATAAATTTCATATAATAGTTTCATAGTTTTCTCTCTAGTGACGCTGCGGCAAAAAAACCGTAAAAACCAAAAGACAAAGATCTGCAGCAAAGCACATAGATAAATTCGTAAGGTCTGATGTCTCGTTCCGTAAAAAGGGTTGGGAGAGCGATCACGAAAATGTTTAAATCGTGTCGGATCCAAGGATTTTTTGTTTGAGTTTGTTCGATTTTTGTATCAGTAATAATAACAACTTACTGTAGTACTTTCACAAAAAATATACAAATAATATTGCAATAAATATATTATTTAAAAATATATTTTTTTGTAATCGTTCCTTTGTTAAACTAATTTGTTAACAATGAAAATAACATAAGAGTTAATGCCCTAACGTCACGTGACTAAACCAGTCAGCCCTTTGGCGCACAATCGATCAATTTATCGATTCAATGTTCGTAGAGGCTCGTGCCAACTCGATTCTATTCGAGTGAGCACTCGATTAATTTATTTATTGAAATCAATACTAATATCTACCAAGACAATGGTACGAAATGAAAATGCGTACACGCTTATGGCATGTAGGAATGTTAAACGGATCGGCGTCATTTCAATAAGTCATTTTGCATTCAATTTTGAGGTTATTAGATGCAATCGACATGGCCGCCATATTGGTATCGGCTTCGAACGTATTCGGTAACATTCGGCGCTTGCCGAAACCATATTTGGAGGGAATTGACGTGTGTAATGGCCAGATTTCTTAGAAGATAGGCTGTATTAACATATTTTTTTATGTGTTATAGTTTGCCAAAGGTATGTGTTAATTTTTATGGTCGAGTGAGTAATGCTTAAGTTGTAAGGCAATGGTTCATAATTTCTTTGTAGCTTTTCCTTGTTAACAATGTGTAACCACAAGACAGACAACACCTAGATAATATTAATGCGTAATAGATTCCGTTTTGCGTCGAAGGAAATAAAGTATAAATATCTAGGCACGTAAACTCCGTTTATTGTCATCCTGTCATCCTAGACCTCGCATTTTCCATTAAAATCATCTATGCCCTCATCGTCGCTCATCATTTGATGACCTCGGTGGGTCAACAGTTTGTAGTGTGGGCACTGGATGAGAAGGGTTCGTTCTCGGTACCGGGTTCATTCCCGGTAGGATTAAATCGGGAAATGATCTTTTCTAAACTGGTTCTGGTCTGGATGTTCTAGAAAGTGCTTCGGAGTGAATTCTGCTGTTCTCATTCTCATACCTATAAGGAACTTTCTAGTTGGAGACCAAGCCAGGCCAATTGGTATGGTGGTCTGGCACATTATTTATTTATTTCCAGGATAGTCAACCCAGTCGCTGTTCCACGTGCATTTCCAAACATTTGTATGCCCTCATCTACATGACAGTAATTCTACAATAATTGGTAGCACAAAGCCTGTTATTTATTTACTTCCAAATCATCCTTTTTATACCCTTAAGCATGAAACACACTAACAGCGGGCGCGGGACATGTATGTGCGCGTCAGTAGTTTCTAAACCAGGAACAACCGTCGTCGGCATGCGTACGGACGCGATCGGAAATTCGCAGGAAGCAGATTCGTTGCCGACCTATGTCGAGCCGCATGCAAACAAACAAACCGATGCGAAACGCTCATCGTCTTTTTTACTTTTAAGTTCATGGACTTAAAGCTTTTTTTGATCGGCTTAATGCGTTAATAAATGTGGTGATTCCTTTACAAAACATAATAAATTATTTAAAAGTAAACTTTTAAATTTTTATTCTAATATGCATATATAGAAAGCATCCTGCCAGACGAACCTCACCCCAGCCCGCGGTCCTATGTTTTGCATAGGACTGGTATTTACGCTAGTACTTTCTTGTTACCGTACAGAGTTATCATTTCAAACAGGGATATTTGTAAAACTAACTAGCTAACATCCTTGCAGGACTATATTACTAACATCTTAAAGAACAAGCTTTTTTCAATTACTTTTTACCAAACCTAAAAAATTAGCTTAGATAATTGATAATTTGTGTTTCTAAAGAAATTCATTAAAATAATAACGTTTAGCTTATAAATATGGAAGCCTACTACTGGAATAGTCTCGAAAATGTCGTTTTCCTGGTATTTTCGAGTGTCGATTTTTTCCCGAGACCTTTTTTTTATGATGAAAAGTGATGGGACGAACAAGTCGTGCACATTATATATATTTAAGAAAGATACAGGATAAGTTAAAAAAATACAGTTAGTGCAATTTAATGGTAACTTAAACTTAACATAACTTCAAAATAACGAATAATATAACCGTCAACTCGCGGGCACTCACAGGCACTGGCAGGCACTTAACGTAAGTAAAGACTTGAAAACATTTTCAGTATATCTGGTGGAGTCGCAGCATTACAATCTGAGCAGATTGTTACATTATAGGCGAATACTCCCGATGAAAGAAGCTACCGAATGTTACAAGTGTTGCGCAACGAACGCTCGGCTCACCTCCCTCACCGCCTGTAATGCTCGCTTTTGAACGTTACATTATAAGCAAATGTCCATTACCAGTTAGCTGCATTGGACTCGGTGGAGCGTAAAGCAAAGGTACTTATTAACAACAATTTTCTTGTGGAGTCGGAGCTACAAAATCCTGACCATCGCAGAAAAGTAGCCTGCTTGTAGGTTTTCTATCGGATACATTTCGGAGAGTGTACGCAGGAACTTTTCAATTTAGTTCCACCCTCACCGTTCCTCCTTCGGTCGACTAGAGGGTCTGGAGCACTCCATTCTTATGTCGTTGATATACCACCAATTCGCACTAAGCACTTTGCTTCCTCCTTTCCGATGCGAGCGGCAAAAGAATGGAATACTCTGCCGGAATCTGTGTTTCCTGAAACGTACAATTTGGGGTTATTCAAGTCTGGTGTGAATAGGCATTTTTTAGGCAAACGTGTTCCATCGTCGGTCACATCGTCGCTTAACATCAGGTGAGATTGTGGCCAAGCGAGTGTCTGTTACATATATATATTAAAAAATATGCTCGAGGTGGCGCTTTGAGCCCTTTAATTGAACTACTCAAAACTAGTAAGTGATATTTAAATGTTGGTGAATACAAAAATCGTCTAAGGAACCCTTGCTTTAAAATTTAAGCAATATTGGTGAAAACGGGTGTAATACCTAATAGTGTTACTTAAATGGGTTAATGACGATGTGACCTGCATAAACAGCATGAGGCTGGTTTTTATTGCCTACAGTCAAGTATCTATCTACTAGGTACTTATAATTCAAGGTATCAAAATAAGTATCTACGATCCTATAATTACATAGCTACCGGCGAAGATAGATGGCGAAGATTGCGTAGCAAAAACACCGCTAAGTGGCGACCGCTGTTACGAATAATTGCAGTTAATTGATTATCTAATGACTCATGTTATACTTAGGAAAATATATTATCAGGTTTTGAAATGAAGGCTAAAGTTAGACTCAGACTAGGGCTTTCGGTAGTGGTAGACAAGTCCTTGTGAAAGAGTTCGTCCAGCGAAATACTGCCACCTTACATATTTCTACCGCCAAATGGTAATGTCAGCATTACTGTATTCGGGTTTCAAAGGATAAGGACGCTGGTAAACATGGGACTTATCTACTTATGTTTCAGGGTGACGGGCGCGATGGCAATGCCCCTCAGACCTTTGTGATTTAAAGCTTTGAGTGGTACCGCAAATGGATAGGTACGACCTGTTCGTGTCCTGGATATCAACACTATTGTGCCTTATAGTGCCTTTGATTAATTGCCCTAGGCACTAGAGCTTTTAATTTATTTTTAAATAAATATTAAATATTAGACAACAACACATACGTTGATGTGATCCCAAAGTAAGTAACTAAAGCACTTTATGGAAATCGGAAAAACAACGACGGTACCACAAACACCCAGACCAGAGACAATATAGAAAAGTTTGTTTTTTGCATTGACCCGGCCTGAGATCCAACCCGGGACCTCAGAGATGGCGACACCATGAAAATCGGTGTGCAAGCCACTCGACAATGGAGATCGTCGATTGATTTAGTAATAGTGCACGCGCAAAATTAATATTGATTATGATACCCTGTGAAGATCAATCGATTGACATGTCCCACATGCCTGAAGTTTCACAAGTACTCTTTCTATCAGGTGGACCGACTGATTATTTGGCAATTTGAACATCACTATAGTCGTCACAATGTAAGAGGGCCAATTTGACAGCTAAGGGAGATGACAGTAGATATGTAACTTTGAATGCAATCAATGAAACAGTAAACACACAATTATTGACTTATTGGGTTTTGAAAGAATGTATAAATTTTTGCGATGCGATGATAGAACATATTTCAAGTATTATTTGAACATGAATTCCAAAATAAAACGACATTTTAAGTTAGTCCAAAACGTCTTAAAAACAGTTACGTCTTCAGTCAATTTTTTTTAATAATAGTGTTGTAACCAATTATTCGCCGAATTTCACCGAGTCAATCCAATTTCACTTAAAAAAATATTGATTTTGATTTTGATTTTCAATCATCGATAATATGATTGAAAATCAAATGTTATAGGTACAGACATAGTACAACTGACAATTTTTGCTCGTCTTTCGATGACAGTGAATAAAAACTTATATTATGAAGTTTTTTTGTATTGCTCCAGAATTTGGCTATTTAACTATCGGTTGCCATTGTGGTCATTTCAAATACTTGTTATTTTATGAAACTCTATAGAGCTTAAATAAATGTTAATTGTTCTATCTAGAACTGAAAACCAATGACACCAAAAAAGAATCTACACGGTAACAGACTCAAAAAAATGATCACGTACATGTTTAGTTCACATCCCTATTTACGTTGCTATGAGAAGTGTTAAAAGGTGCCTCTTATTTTTTATGACGACCATAATACATATACCAATATTGTGACGTACTTTTTCTGGTACACGATACGCCTATCCATAACAGTTGCTGTGCCACTCAGAGCATTAAATCACAAATATCTGTAGGGTACTATCACTGCACCCGATATCCTGCAATATAAGTTGACAAGTTCCATGTGCCTGTGATTTCACCAACATCCTTCGAAATCGGAACGCAACAATGTTCAAACCACTGTTTGGCGGTAAAAATAGATAAGGTGGCAGTACTTCCCTGGACGAACTCTTTCACAAGGAGCTCTACGACTACTATGTACTAACAAATTACATGGGATTCTTCAATGCATCCAATAAATAACTATATTCTATATTGCGAATTCAGTTCTAAATACTCCAGTGCGTTCCTTTCGACCTTGGTTTTCTTCATACCACAGACGGCAGCGTCAATTCAATATTAATCGCTTTACATTACACGCACATACGAGCATAGCTCCTTATAATAATATGAGTGTGTTACCTACCGCGGTGGCCTCTGACTCACGTCCGCTTCTTGTAACTTGCACATCGTTACAATAATATAATAGATTATTGTGCATATTCTTGCGCTATATTCTAAGTTACGAATAGACTATCCCGTTTTCTTCTTCACATGATATAAAACAGCGTACCTACTCTAACAAGTGATAAAGTTTTCATATGTAAGTTTGTTTTGTAACATTAGTGATGGGACGAGCAAGTCGTGCGCCTGATGGTAAGGTACACGCCAGTCCATAACCGATGCAGTGCTATTCAGAGCTTTAAAACGCAATGATCTAAGGGGCACTGCCACTGCGCCCATCACCCTGAGACATTAGTTGACAAGTAACATGTGCCTGTAATTTCACTAACGCCTTGCCCTTCAAAACCGAAACATCGTAATACTGACATTACTGTTTGGCGTACTGGTCTGCCACGCAGAGGTCCCGGGTACGAGTTCCAGGCCGTGAGAAATATTTGTATGGCCCACATTTATTTCTCTCGTGAATTTAGGTGTCATTGGTGGTTGTTTACATGTGTGTCTATGGCACCCGCGACACAGGGTTTCCCTAGTGCGGGGCTATGAGTGAGTGCGTTATTTATTTATTTATTTCGTGATACCAAGTAACGGGACGAACAAGTCTGATGGTAAGCGACACGCCTGTCCATAGCAATTGTAGTACCATCCAGAGATTTAAGTCGCAAAGATCTGAGGGGCACTGCCACTGTGTGTCCGTTAACCTGAGACATAAGTTGACAAGTCCCATGTGCCTCTAATTTCACCAGCTTATTATCGTTTGTGGAATTTTCAGTTTGTTAGTCGATAGTTCGTAATACCTAAGTCTTATGACTGTTTGTGTCCTTCCAATAAAATTAAAAAAAAAAATGTTTAATGAAATCTATTTCAAGACAACCCCAAGTACAAAACTACACTCTGTCTACTTTACAAACGAAAGTACCGACTACCAAGCTGCATACACACTAGTGTAATGTACTAACATTGCAGCATCTGAGACGCATCGGAGCAATTTCCATATAAGAGTACAGGCGCTACTGCGTTCCATATTCATACGGACAGCTGGGGCTAGTTGACAGTGGACGCCGCCTCTCTCAGTTTAAAACGCTTTACACTCGCCGCCGTGCCTCCCCTCCTCTACCCGCGCACCGACCAATGGCCGGCCTGCGCAAAAGCAAGAATTAAACCATTTATCCGTGCGTTTACCTTAAACTCCACTCTGACATCGTTTGAAAATAGAATAGATTTTCAAATTAACAGTAAATAAACTGTCATATTCCAAATTTGTATTTCTTATTCGAATACGTTAACATCTGCGTTATCTATTGAACAGTATAAATTGTTACTTATTATTAGGAAGTTTTTAATTAAATAAGTGGCTACTGTGTAGACTGTCAGGGATCTTCTTATACTAGTCGCACTATAAACTGTTTATTGATAGGGTTGGACAATGAATTATTGCGAGGTTGGAGTAAATTATGGAGATATTGAATTTTCAGGCTCTGTTTGAATTTAAAACTTCTTTCGTTTTTGTGTTATTCAATAAAATTACAAGTTTATTACTTGAGGAAAATATTATTTTGCGAATGTATTTTGATAACGAAACAGGGACATTGTGAAAAATCAGATTCCGTATCTGAATTAAATGAGTTTGAACTGTGATAATAATGTTCAGTCAACTTAATTTGCTTATTCATAATATCGCCGATTATTTAAAAGCATATATCATTTAAAAAAAATAACTATGGATTCTAACGTTCAAATCATTAAGAGACATTTTCTTATCACACTTTACATTATCCGGAGAAATGTTTTTAGTACTAATTCGGAGTCTCTTGAAAACCCTGAACGAAATCCCTAAACGATAAGATCGCGTTTTGTCTCCACATGTCTTCTTTAATTTATCGATATCGAGCCCTTTGACTGGCCGACACTAATTGTGTATCGATATGTCGATAAACAAGTGCCACTACTATAATGCAAATGAGGTTTATCTGCCCTTTGCAAGATGAATGTTGTATCGTCTTTTGTTCATTCGGTTTTTTTATATAGTTAAATGTTTTTGATGTTGGACCCTTGTTTTCTTGCAAATAATTATGTTTCTGTTTCATTGTCATTATTTTATATGCATCCAGTGGCCAGGGGTCAAAAAATTATTTATGTTTTAGCGCAAAAATATGTTTTTCGAGTTTAGAAAGCATTGCTGACAACACGTCATTCAATCATCAAATACATTGTTTCGTGCTATCGAGTACTTCGCATCTATTTTTAAGTAGCTTAAAATACCGAGATATATCACATAAATTTAGACTGTATATATGTATAATTATACAATAATATATAAGTAAAATGAAGATCTGTTTTGTCGACAATTACAATTTGTAATAATTATTAACGTAAAAAAAACCTATTTGTAGAATTACATACATTTGCAAAGTTTTATTAAAATCGGTTAACGGCAAAATTGTGAAATCCAATAAATGGGGTTCATCCTCCAATTTGTCAATATGGAATATGTTCTTCAATTTTGAATGGGATTCCTACCTCGGGAGTAAAGTATTTCTTTTCTAACAAAAAAAAAGAGTCATCGAAACGGTTACAGATGTCGGCGTAATCGCATAATATACACAACAACAAATACAGTCTTGTGACGATGCGACCTCTTCCATCGTCATCCCATCTTTTTATCACGTTGTTCCCTGGTTTCTGGTTACTTGTTTTTTAAATTTTGAATCGTTCTCTAATTCTTGTTCTTCGGTATTCTTACTTCCGTCGTCACTACCACCATAATTCTCAAAGAGAAACGATGTGTCCTTCAATCACGTAAACCTAACTTCTTATAAAGCAGCAATATATATGTACGAATACAAGCCCTTCTAGGCCTCTCCTTCTCCTTTGCGTAAGCAAGAGGCTTCTCTTTGTTTCTACCTCTACAATAAAAATCTTGCAATAAAAATGATGTGCACCGAGATTTCTCTTTAATTTTGCCAAGGCTAGGCTATAGTCCAATTGAGAACCTTCTCCTTCTTTTGTTAAAAAAAGGTATATTTTTAGGCACCATTTTGGTACAACACGTTATTAGTGCAATAGAACTAGATGAAGAAATGTAAATCCGCTCTAAAATGTTGGGAGAAAAAAGTGAATAACCCTGGTATAAATCCTGTCATTAATGATAATTACTTTTTGGTTTCAAATATTTGGCGGTGGTCTACTACTTTTTGGAGTTTTTGATATTATTATGAGTTTTTTAAGACAAATGATAAATATACAAACGAAACTTACGATGCCTTCTTATGAATGAGCATTTTTCAGTTTCATCTCATCAAGATCAAGTCTCATCAGTCTATGGTTGTATTCGGTGGCACACTTTCGTTGTAGAGCCATTTCATTACGTCTCCAAAGGTTTTGTTACTTAGAGATTGTCTTTTACCAAAATCTCCTGCCATAGGAAATACAAGTAAAAATAATTACATATAACTTCAATTTCCTGCTACGTCATCGGCCGTTCATTTTGAATTGCAAATGTGTTCGGATTTCGAATTTTCGAACGCCTCCCGCGTGGGTGTACGGTTGAGTGACTAGATTTTTTTAAAGGCTCAAAGGCCACCAGCCGAGTTCCAAATTAAAAAGTTACTGGCTTATATAATTTCATTTTTTTTTAACAAATTCCAGCTTTAAAAGTGATTGCTTTTAACTAGATCCTCTATTGTAGATTTCCAATGACACACTAAACACATTTTTTTTCAAAGTTATATGATCTGTAAACATTCAACTGTAACTTAAATTTTTTTTACTCAAGATCATTGTTTAAACCAATTTTATGTACATAATAATATATTATTTCTATCTTTTTAAACAGTGTCGGCCATTTTGGAGCAAAGGTATATTTTCGTAAAGCCAATGACTTTTAACTGCATATTATTAACGCTCACAAATGAAACTTATGTACATTCATATTCATGTACGTAACGCGTACATGTGCGTTGAAAAGTATATGTTTGGACGAAATAAATATGCTAATGGTGGTATTAAGCCCGGTCGGAAATACGAAGATAAAAAATTACCGTTACACGAGAGTGGGAGGAGACCGTGAATGGAGCATCTCTGCCGAGACTGCGTTCAGATATGCGATGATATTTGAGACAAGGCGAGTTTTGACACTTGCCCATCGACGCTGTTGAATTGCTATTTAAAAGTGCTTTTTATCGAGTTGTTCGGTTTTCGTGGTTGTTACTCATTGGGAATGTACCTAATTAATCTGCAAAGGGTTCTAAACGTTGGTTTGTTTGAAAAAAAAAACAAATACCTATTCGTGATTTAGACCCAAGAAAATAGTTTTATTTTCAAAGCATTTACATTTTTGTTTTATTCAAAACTTTTCATGGTTATTTTATTTTTCAGGAAAACTAACAGCTAGGTATATAAATAGTTACAGTAATAAATATAGATGGCCAATTACAAGTTTCCACAAATAATAAGTTAACAGTTAAACTTTTTAGTAGAAGTGTGTAAACACTCAAAAGAAAAAAAAAAGAGAAATTCTTACCTATTTTATTTAGAAGAGCTCCTTGTAAAAGAGCTTTCCTATTTTTGTAAAAAGTACCTTACCTATTTTTGCCGCCAAGCAGTAATATGAGCATTACTGCGTTCCGGTTTGGAAGGGTAAGGATGTTGGTGAAATTACAGTGCCCCTAAGATCTTTGATCGATCGATTTAAAGCCCTGAGTGTCACTGCAAATGTCTCTTCACTTGGTATTATAAAAAAGGAAAAGAATAAAAAACTGATTACAGAGTAGTCGACTAAGTTGATTTGAAGAAGTATTTATTGAAAAAGTCAATATCGTCCTGCTTCGCTATTCTGTAGGGCTAGCACGACACAGGGTGCGACTAATGCGAGAGCGACATAAATAGAGATCTCGCGCTTTATGTCGCTCTCGCGCAAGTCGCGCCCTGTGTCATGCTAGCCCTACAATTATAGCACTCACTCGCTCGAATCGACATAGTTTACCATTTTTTAGACCTTTTCACATTTCTATGGATAATATCGTACCTTAGGTTATAGTGAGGCCACATGCGGTCATATTACGTCAAAAGTGTTTTTATCACATGAAAGTGATAAAATTAAATTTGAAATACATGAAACACATTATGTATATGTGTATATATTTAAGCACAAAAAGTTACTGACTAATTTTCTTCATAGAATCCTCTTACAAGCACCGGAAAAAAACTGCTGTTTCATAGTATCGTACTTGACCCAGCTGTATTAATGAAGTGGCCAAAACGTGGGTACAAAAGGTCACCAATGTTGAGGCTCTCCGTCGAATGGGAATAAATTCGGAAATACTCAGAACTGTAAAGGAAAGGAAGCTGCAGTATTTTAGCCACGTAATGATGGACAACAGATACCGGATTCTTCAACTAATAATGCCAGGAAAGTGTAGTCGTGGCACAAGGAAAACCTCGTGGTTGAAGAACCTGAGAGACTGGTTCCTCCTTAGCACACGTTCCCTGCTTTCGTACAGCAGTTTCAGAAATGAGAATAGCCATGATGGTCGCCAACCTTCGTAGAGAAGCGGCACACTAAGAAGAAAAAGAAGAACGAAGAGGCCGTAAAACTTAACAATTAAGGACTTATTAGGAATCTTTTCGTGATTAAATATTGTACGGTCTATCTGTACAATGACAGGAAGTCGTCTGACGCTGTCGAGACAGCATTTCGGACTGAAGCGTCGTCGATCGCATGGTCCTTGTTTATAACATCAACCTTCTTCGACTGGCTACTTGTAAATACAAGTATGTTTCATTTTTTCGCAAGAAAATATATTGCACAAAAAAATTACAAAACTCCTAGCCTCATTTTACATTCGCCTCCAATATGAACACACCCTATCCGTATACTCTGATTCATTAAATCGTTTCACACTTAGCAATTACATTGATTTCTCCGTAACTGTATAGAATTAAGGTTCAGAATCCTACAAATTATGTAGGTGTAATACCGTTGATAGGCCAAGGTGTGGTTTGATTAAAATTGACAGATGTCAGAAATTATAACTGTATTTCACAGACTACATAATATGTTAATTGTAAAACATAGTCCTAAATATAATAATGTCAAAGGTAAGGAGACCTGTGACTTTAATTTCCAAGTTACATACATTTTGTGATTATTCAATGTGATATTTTTCGCGAACGGTGAAAGAAATCTTTGTGATGAACTTGCACGCTGGACTCGGGTCCAAACCCAGCCTGGAAGAAACTGGTGCTCAGCAGTTGGTCTTTCAATGAGTCTTCGGTGATGATGGAATCTTTACCCACTAACATTGTAGAGCTTGTTTAGTAGCAGTAGAGCTCCTTGTGAAGGAATTTGTCCAGAGAAGTATTGCCACCTTATATATTTCTGCCGCCAAGGTAATAATGTGAATATTAATATGTGACATCTGTTTCCGTTTCTGTTTCCGTTCGTCGTCTGTTCCGTAGTAAAATTATTAGTATTTTAGCCCGCTTCTGAATTCCGTGTTTCGGCGAACTTTTGTTTTTGTTTTACTGATTTTTATTTTTTTATTTTCAGGTAAGTAAGTCGAAATTCATCCAAATTATGCTTCTGGCGACACTGTGAGTAAAATCAATTACCAAATTTTATAACGATGTTTTTGTACTCGTACGTAACAGTATGTGATTTCCACTCCTCTAAGGCGCGCCATTCAAACGTGTCAACATGACGCACGTCAGTTTCGTCCGCATCGTGACGTGACAGCTTCTTTGAGAAGTCTGACGTGCCTTGTGTGTTTTTTTGCTTGGAATCCATTATGAAATTAGTGACAAGAAACACTTTCTATTGTAGATTTTAAAAATATGGTGAAATTGACTCTCAGTATACGTATACATACGTGTACAAGTACATACTTATTAATGCCGTCTAGCTTTAATGTAAGTATCATTGGGCTTAGGTTTTGAAAGGTGCTGGTGAAGCTATAGGCACAAAGCACTTGTCAGCTTTATGTCTTCGAGTGGTTACACTCGCATCGATTGCATCGGTGCAATCGCCAAGAATCCCAAGTGTAGCGATACAATCGCGCGTTTGTATCGAAGCAGTCGCGCGTTTGCATCGCTGTTTAAAATTGTGCGCGTGTGTAAAGGTAGACGAATAACGACTGCATCGCTGCTAAAACTCACACTGTGTAACAGATCTTAGGGTGAAAGGCGCAGTGGCAGTGCCCCTCAGGTCTTTGCAATTTAAACCTCTGGGAAGAGTTGGGTAGCCACACTACCCTAGTTTTTTTAATATGTTACCAAGTGACGGGATGAACAAGTTGTGGGCTTGATGGTAAGCGACACGCCTATCCATATCACTTGCATTGCCACTCAGAGCTTGAATCGCAAAATTCTGAAGGGCATTGCCACTACGCCCGTTACTCTGAGACATGAGTTGACAAGTCCATGTGCCTGTAATTTCACCAGAACGCTTACCCTCCAAACGGAATACCAGTAATAAGTTACTTCCTTGGATGAACTCTTTCACAAGGATCTGTACTTCCTACTTAAACTGTTAAGTGTGGGCTTACCACTAGGCCCGCGACTTATTTGTCGAATCATTTATGATCTTAAAAAAAGAGAAATACGCTATATGTCAATAGATTTTCCTGAGAGCAAATCTTGGAATTTTAGTTAAGTTTAATACTTCACTTTGCGATGCTTGTCCTGTAATTATTCTGTTGAAATAAATTGAAAATGGAAATACGTAGCACATTTCGACCTTAACCTTAATTTTTTTGAAAAATGCAAAACAATGACGTCAGTCGACGCCATTTACAATCGACTAATGCACTTATTCGCGTACCAGCGTTTTAATTTGACCCTTGCACGCGATGTACCTTTTACTAAATATAGATCACGATATAGTGGAAGAGTAATTAAGTTAATAACTTATTACTGTTTATTCTATCACTGAACAACCTTGGTAAAACTCACTACTAAGCGCTCTGAAATTGACTAAGAGGCAGGTGAAGGTCTGTTGCCTATATCTAGGGAATCGGGAGACAGAAGCATATGAGATATATCGTAAGTTCCCGAATTTGATTCTAGGTCGAACTAGTTTAAGGGAAAACTGTACTGGTTTGGTTCGAGTCTATGGCAGACCAGCATGCATGGTAACCGTTCAGCCACGGAGGCAATTGAAATGGGTTAACGAATATGTTATTGAACACCTTCATACTGACTTTCTTTTGTTTTCGTGAAACGTCTTTTGTCAATGCTGATAATATTATTAAGTAATATCGCCGCTGTCCAACTTATTAAAACATATTTCTCTACCATTTTCTCTTTATGAATAACCAGTACGACGTAATGGATTATCGGAATATTATAACCTTTAAAACTAAATAATAACAGTAAATTGTATTTTAATCAACAGCGGCACTTAAAAGGCTAACTGGCTCTGTATAATTGAATATTTGTATGCAGTAGGCACTGCGCATGCGTGGTAAAGGCGTTTGAGTTCGTAGGATGCGTATACGCAGTACGATGTCTACTTAAAAAGGCCTTGAAACTAGTACAGCGACCACTTATTCGACCGCTGGGCGATTACTGACATTTGGCAGTTGCAGATAAACTGTAACTGCTTTTTAAACCATTATAAAAAATAAGTATAGGAATGATGTGTGTGATTTTTTTTCGATATGGCTGGCTCAAAGTCAAAGTAAATATTTTGATTATTGATTCAACTCTACTACTCATTCCTAAATCCACTCTCTAAAACAGATTCCCTCTGAGAAGTATGGTTAAGAAACTCTAGGGGTAAAAACTCTTTGTAAATAAACATTTTGTACACATTTATCATTTACGATATTTATTCGATTACGATAGATCGAAACAATTTGCAGGAGCTAAACGGATCATCAGCCAAATTTAAAGGCAGCAGTCAGAGCTCATCCTTTTTTTTTGACCCGAGGGAATCTGCGAATAGATTGGTTATGTGGGATTGGGTTGAACCCTCAGAACTCATCGTATAGTAACCAAACTGCAATTAGTACAATCAAATTAACTTTTACTAGTTTCAAGCTTAGAATAATAACGCATAGAATGATAGTTTCATATCAAACGAACTGTCACAAGTGAGGCAAAAATCAAATTCATGTAGGCTAGTTTTAGTAGTAGGTTATTTTTCGGTTTTAGTGAATATTTATATAAAAATGCAAGTTGAAACGCGTTACTTCCTTGTGGAATATGATGTTAGTATCTATTTTATGTTTGTCTGACGTATTTTTACACTCATTTACCGCACATTTCGTCATTTTTAGCTAAAATTCTTGATCTGTTCGCGGTGCAAGTTGACCTTGAGCACTGAAGGCCCGCCCGCTCGTGTAGGCCCTTTTGGCGCGCTTCAATTTGCCTCATTTAGCGTGTGCGGACTAGGTTTCTATGCGTTATTATTCTAAGGTTTCAAGCGTCTGAAATGGTTTTTAAAGTTTTCTGTACGGTAAATAATGATAATTATAATTTTTTTATGTAAAAAACCGACCTCAAAAGTGCATGGAATTACATCTATTTGCCAAGTTTTATTGTTATCGGTTACCGGATCCCTAGTTAGAGGTGGAATATTTTCTTCAAATTTAACTGGGACCGATACTGAGGTGCCCTCTTTCCAACAAAAAAAGAATCATTAAAATGCCGTAGTAATCGCGTAACATACATACAAAAAAATACTATCGAACTGAGAACCTCCTCATTTTTTGGAGTCGGTTAAAAAATTTGTTTCATATGCAATGTGTAACAATCGCAAAAACTAAAGAACTCGATGCTTCCGTATAGAATTTAAATTACTAAATAATTTTATTTAAGTATTCGTATAGTTCACAATAATTAAATGTTTTTGAAATTGTTTTTGTGTTACATAATTTTTGTATTATTGTGCATGTAAGCTCATAATGTTTATTACTGTGTCCTGTATTAACATTTTGTCTGTGTTTTCCATTTATTAATGTTATTTGTGTGTTATTCCTGTGTATTAAACGATTAAATAAATAAGTACTATTTAAATTAGTTTCAAAACCAATTTAGGAATAGTGAGTTTAAAAAAATTGTTTATTGTTATGTGAAATGAACTATTTGTCCGGATTTAAATCGCGTATATTTGTTTTTTAAAACAAACCAACGTTCCACAACCAACCATGACCATGGGACCTGTCAAGGGCCCGAAACGTTGGCTTGTTTGAGAAAACAAATATACGCGATTTAAATCCAGAAAAATAGTTCCTTAGTGTAACAAACGCGAAAAACTTAAGGACTCGATAGTTTATTATTTTGTTTATGAAGCCAAGTGGCGCGACAAACGAATCGCAAAGATCTGAAGGGTACTGCCTCTGCGCCTGTCACACTGAGACTTAGTTGACAAGTCCCACATTTACCCTTGGCAAGGAGCTCTGTTGAGAGTGTAAACTGTAGTTTGATGTAGAATTTAAAGATGTTTTGTACTGTTTTAAATATTTAATAATGTACGAAGCACACACATACGTTCCACGGTACAAGGTGTAGAAGCAGTGGTCGGGTTAACATTACAATTTATGACAATTTTTGTGTTGCCAACAAGCTCTAATGGACGGAAATCTTGGACCTTCTTCCTGCGCATTATATCTAGCAATAGCCATCACAACCAAACGTTATAACAATCACGGAATAACTCTGGTATTTCATGGCAATAACCAATAATTTACGAAAGAAATTATAACTGTAATTAGCAGTGAAGTTGTAATTGCATGTTTATTCGAGCGATTGCTTTGTACCACCTGTTTAGTAACTACTAAACAATGTATTAAGTTCATTGTCAAATATAAACTGAAGCCCTACTCTTGAAACGCGAAATCCGTTATTACGGCCGTTTTCCTACTACAGAAGACCTAGTGAAAAGACGTACGAAATAGTCAAATCGCGTTGT
Source organism: Hyposmocoma kahamanoa (assembly GCF_003589595.1). Taxonomy (NCBI): domain Eukaryota; kingdom Metazoa; phylum Arthropoda; class Insecta; order Lepidoptera; family Cosmopterigidae; genus Hyposmocoma; species Hyposmocoma kahamanoa. The sequence goes on along the minus strand of NW_020653391.1, from coordinate 3,951,980 downwards.
CAAGTCAAGTCAACTCAAGTCGCAAACAACGTAGTTCATAGTGCCCTTCCCGCATAACCAAGAGATTGATAGGGACACTGTAAACAAAATTTATGTAGGAATATATGGGACTATCCACAAACAAGACGACGAAATGTATTTAAGTAAAAAAAAAAAAGAAAAGATCAATAAAATCAATTCATAGAAATCGATTAATCAAGCTTTGGCTGTGTGTTAAGTAATTGGTATGATTATATACTGATTGCACTATCACCATTTTCAATCGATTCTCAGCGGCCATTTCCATTTTATCGACTGAAACCGATTTTGATAAAGAGCAGCTAATTTTTAAGATTATTTTTGTTATTTATTAAAGTTAATTTTTTTTTTATAGAAAATGAAACTATTTTTTGACATCTAAATCGCGTATATTCGTTTTTTTATTCAAAAAAACCAACGTTTAGGGCCCCATGAACACGTCGGCCGTGGCCATGGGACCTGTAAAGGGCCCTAAACGTTGGTTTTAAACATATGCGAGTTTATCTAACTGTGTAAGGACGTCCTCTATCGTCATCCCACCTTTTTATCACCTTTACTCTGGTTCCTGGCCACTTATTTTCAAATTTTGAATCGTTCTTTGATTCCGTTGCCTTGTCATCCTGACTTTGTTTCGTTCCCTTGTCACTCTTTGCTTAATCGCTGAAGCGAACAGTCCACTAATTTTGATCCTTTTACCAGTTCCCATCCTAAATCATGTATAAATTTTAATACCACTTTACCCAGTAGTATTTGTATACTCCAGCCTTTTCGGGGTAACTTTGTCTCACGATTTTTTATATTTTAGTAGGGAGTGTTTTTTAATATTGTACCTTTTTTGTAACAGACTTTCTTTTCGCCTTATAATATAATAATAATAATATATAATAAATGTTTATTTCAGTAATACAATTAACTTTACATTAACAGTGGATGGTACCTCCTATTAAGCTTATCAAGCCTGTGTCAGAAGGCACCGCTCTTCCATAGCTATAAATGCATATTTAACATTTTTAAGTTATACTTAATGTAGTGTTTAATTTTTACATTTCCAAACATCGACAAAAACAAAACAAACAATTATTTTTTTAACAATTTTCAATTTTCTTAACTTCTAATATTAAATTTAATTTGAATCTTAAAACGTATGTGTGTGCATTTGTATATGAAAAAATATGTGTGTGTGCGTGCGTGTGTGTGTGTGTGTGTGTGTGTGTGTGTGTGTGTGTGTGTGTGTG